>NC_056727.1:248924958-249102458 GCF_019279795.1 Protopterus annectens | reverse complement strand
TAGTGTGGTAAAAAGCTGGTGGTGGAAGTAATGCCGTTATAATAGACACATGAGTTTCAGACTCCACCACTTGCAGGATAGTCATGTTAACATGAAATGTAGCATGCACAAATGCCATAGGTGTGTAATGGGCTTACCTGCAATCTACCCCTATATATACCCACCTAATATTAGGCTGTGTCCACACGTGACACCTGCCTGTTTTGTAACAAGGATAGTTAGAGAGTGTGGACCTGATGTTTGAATGCACCCCATATATATAGATATATATGTGTATATGTGGATGGGTGGCCACAGTGGTGCAGCGGTTAGTGTTGCCACCTCACAGCAAGAGGTTCTCTGGTTCGATCCTCGGCTGGGGTGCCTTCTGTCTGGAGTCTGCATGTCCTCCCTGTGGTCACATGGGTTTCCTCCGGGTGCTCCGGTTTCCTCCCACATCCCAAAGACATGCTGTAGGTGAACTGGACACTCTAAATTGGCCCCAGGCATGAGTGCATTTTTGTGTGTGCCTTCTGTGCCTTCTGTGAAAGTTTGGGCACTGGGCTGGCAACTCAACACCATAAAACTCCACTGCCAATTATGAGCGGACAGGTGATCTGCTGTGGCGACCCCTAACCGGGACAAGCCGAAAGAAGAAGAAGAATATGTGTATATGTATATATACATGTATGTCTACAGATATACACACACACACACACACACACACACACACACACACACACACACACACACATATATATATATATATATATATATATATATATATATATATAAAACTCAAAATATATATACACACACACACATACATATATATACATGTGTGTCTACATAAATACACACACACACACACACACACATATATATATATATATATATATATATATATATATATATATATATATATATATATATATATATATATATATATATATATATATATGTATGTGTGTGTGTGTGTGTGTGTATATATATATCTATGTATATATATATATATATATATATATATATTTATCTGTATACATATATACATATATATGTATATACATTTCCTTTACTGTTGAATGACACTGCTGCACGATATGTGTAAGAGAATATCACGCATATCTATACACACATATATATCCATGTTGAGAACACATTGTCCTTGTTTATTAAGGTGGGATTGGTATGTTGGGGAAGGATAGTAGGTATATTTGGGGAAATAGGTTGGGTTGGAAGACAGACAAGGCAGCATATAGGCATGGTATATGACACATGTGGTGGGTAAACACCTTGGATGGGGAGTGGTGTTTGGAATGTGGAAGCCCATGAGCCCCCATATGAAAACAATGGGACCATGGTCCCCACTCATGGGCAGTCACAACTGTACCTTCATGGCCCTGAAGGTGCCTGGGCTGGGGGATGAGCAGGAGGAGCATGCGGACCCTGTGATTGTGTACTGAGAGCCCCAAGGTGATGTAGCACATCCCCAAGTCTCTGTGGATCTCCCTATATATCAGACCCTGGACCTGATGTCAGGTGACAGGATTCTATCTTTGTATGCTTCCAACAGGGTACAAACACTACCCTTGAGATGGTTCCACCTGAAGGTAGTGCAGGACCAGCAGATGATGAGGTCAAGGGGTGGGTCCCAGATGTGCTGTGGCCTGGTAACATGGCCGGATGAGGTGGGAGAGGTGGCTCTGCTGGGAACTGTCTTCCCAAACATGCTATTGTGTCACAGTTATAGAACATATGTGGATAGTAATAGTCCACACATTTCAGGATTATGTCTAACAGCATGCGTAGAGATCCCCATTAACACAAAACACCAGATTTGGACAAGTCACATAGCAAACAGAACACATGCATATATGGAACCATAGTGGCCCTTAAAATGGCATGCAGGTGACATTGTTCGCAACAGGCCACAAATGATATTGTTTCAACATGGAACATTATTAGAAACACATTGTACAAATTGTTGTACAACACAATATATGTCCCAACAGTAGATTTACTGTAAACATACCCGTTGAGTTGTGTGCTCAGATTATTGTTGCAGATATGGTGGGGGGAGACAGAGATGTGTATTAACAACTATTATATCCTTGCAGTATGAGGTCCTCAGACCTTTTTTCCTCTTTAAGTCTTTCAGGTACCATGTCACTGGAGCGCTTGCCGGTTTACTCCCCCCAGGAGAATGAGTTGATTATACAACACCTGGTGCAGCACTACAACACCCTGTTTGGACATACAGCCCATGATCTGCTGGAGTAGACCGCCCTGTGGAATGAGCTCATCCACAGGGTAAACAATGTCAGCCTGCATAACCGCAGTTATGAGCAGGTTCAACATCAGTGCACTGACCTACTCCGCCATGCCCGTCAGCATGCTGCTGCAGTTTGGAGGGACCAGCTAGCCACAGGGGGGGGTCATGCCATCCAGCCCCCCTGACGCATGCTGAGGAGCTCCTTGCCAGCCTTGGGGCACCTGCCTGCCTGCAAACACAAGACCCTGTGGAGAGCATTGTGGAGGTGGGTGCTACCCACACAATGGATGAGGAGCATGCAGGTAAGGCCACAGGGCACATTAGTAGACCACTGTTGCTTATCCATCTGCATCTGTAGAGTTTAATCATGATATGTGAGATAAAATATATATGGTCTGTTGCTGCATTGTAGTAATAAACAGATGTGCATAATCTGTAGTACTGTGGGTTTGTACTGTTGATGTACTGTAATGCTGCTCCCACCCGGTAGCAATGCCACAGGTGTGGCTAATGACATCACATCTCTCACACATCTATGTAGGTCCCTCTGGTATACCTGTGGGCAGCAGCCTGTAGCTGGTGAGTATGGTGTTGTTTATTCAGGTTTGTCAATACACCGGCCATGATATGGCCATGGTATTTGCCATGCACACATTTAACACATCTACCCATAATGCATGCTATACATGTTCACTTATTGTTGCTGTTAACTCATTCACTCTGGAGCAGTTCAGAAAAAGCTGCCTGCTTAATTCCACCATAGGAACAACAGTGCAGCCTGAGCTCATTTTCAGAAAATCCATTTATAATATTATACAGAAAACAAATGTTCATAACTCTTTAACTATAAGAGCTAGACTAAAAATGTAAAAGCGAAAGTTGATCAGCAGACACCTTTCAATAGTGCATTTCAAAATCATTATTAAATATTTGGCAAGGAATGTTGATATTGTGCATATTTTCTTACCTTTTTGGAAAAGCAAAGCACAATATCTTGGTCAAAGTACCATGTAGACCTATACAATTTGTATTTCATTTGTTTGTATGAATGCTAGCTTTAAAGTAATACCTTAACCATTACTGTGTGATGCTCTTTTACGGAGATATTCACAGACATATGATTAATATATTTCTCATTATTGATAAATAAACAAAACATAGTCCCCTGGATTTACGAATCCTCTGTGTAAGACTAAATAAGTCTTACTCGGAGGCTGCAGTTGAATGGTATGATGTCAGTGTGCCATGAATATTCATGAGTGCATGCTGACTCAACCCCAAGTCTAACACAGACCGTGCAGGCAAGCAGAGGGTGTGTCCGACTGCCGAGCAGTCTAAAGCTCCACGCCCCTGCAAGTGTGTGAAATGCAAAATGTCAACACACAAGAGCGAATCTGCTCAAATGTCCATGTACCCAACAACACACTCTCTGACATTGTAAACCCCCAGCACAGTTATAAAAAGTAAAACATGATTTTTTTTTCTAATTCCCGATATAGCTGCCCGAATTTGCACGTGTGTGCGCGGGTGTTCCCATTGCTTAGCTGCAGTTAGCAATCTCAACATGGAAAAGCATAATAATGAATGTTTATGCAAATTACGCCAAATAGTAATAGCGTAGTGGTAGAGCATTCGCACAAAAAGGAGGCATTCACGGTTCAAGTCCCACCACTCCCCTTCCTATTTTATGTTCCAAATTAGTATATGAAATAATTCCTGACCTATATGATTGAAATGGCATATGTATCACTGAACAAAATGTATATTTATAAAGAAACCTGACATATAATTGCCCGCAGTTAAGCAATGCTTAAAGCAGCGCAATATAGTTGCCCATAGCTAAATCACCCTTTACCCAGTGCAATGTAGTTGCTTATAGCTAAATCATGCTTTACCCAGTGCAATGTAGTTGCTTATAGCTAAATTGCGCTTTACCCAGTGCAGTGTAGTTGTCCCAAGCTAAATAGCGCTTTACCCAGTGCAATCATTTTGCGTGGAGGTGCGCGGCATGCCAATCAGCGCACCATCAGGCAACGTGGAGCAATGTAGAGCAAAGTTGCTTAAACACAGCCACGCCCTTAACCTGTCTGGACAGTAGTAAAATAAAAAGCAATGATAAGGTTTGAACCCAGGACACTGTGCACCATAATCAAAGTACTGATCCACTAAGCCACAGCAGTTTAAGATAAACATCCACTGTTAACATATATATAGTAATAAATGTTAGAGTAACCATTGCTAAGCAAGTCTGCAGTCAGCTGAGAATATTCAAAACTGGCCAATCACAGAAAAGTGTGGGAAATGCGGCATATTTAAGCTGCATAGGCAGGAATACTCACTATAACTCATTGTAGCTCCCATCTGCAGTTAGAATGCCTGGTGCTGGAGAGGTTACATGCTTTAGAGCGCAATGCTGGGGCATCGAGGAGTCAAGATACATGGTTTGCCTCCTAGTCCATCGGCATGAGACTCGACTGCTGCAGGGCCAGTTCCAAGGAATGGAGTATAAGGCAGAGGCTTGGAACCGGGTGGCTCATGAACTCACCAGTGCCACAGGCGTCCCTCGGATTGGTGAGCAGGTCCATCACCACTATGCAGACCTGAAGAGATGGAAGCAGGACCTTCTGAACCAGTGGATCCAGGAGGCCAATCATATGCATGATGCCCCGCTACTAAGTAGGTAGCCATGGAATGCAGTATGTAAGACAAGCTAATATAGTCTAAATAATGTATAGGTTTGTCTCAATATCCCTTCATTTACTCCACAGCTGCAGGTGCTCGTGCCATGAATCAGTAAGCCTATGCAGATAGGCTGCTAATGCTGCTCCACCAGGCAGGTTAGTAAATATTCTGCATGTATTGTTACATGATATATGTGAGTGAGCATGACAAAAGTGCTTTAGCCCAATAATACAGCAATAAAATGTCCTGAATAAATCCTCTGCATGTACTGTTATATAACAAACGTCAGTGAGCCAGAAATAGAGTGTACTAACCCACCAATCAAGCTAAAATAAGTCTGGAATACTATCTCTGCATGTACTGTCATAACATATAAGTGAGCAGGCCTGAAAAAGAGTGTTGTAACCTATCAAGAAAGGTATAATATGTCCTGAATATGTCTTCCATATGCACTGTAATATCAAGTAAAGGAGAGAGCCTGTAGAAAAGAGTGTTCAATGTAATTAATAAAGATATAAAACTTGGTGTGTGTCTGTGTCACTTACTTTGAAATGTTCTTGTACCCTTGCAATAAATAAATAGTACTGTTGTATTAGGTGCTGTCAACCCACAGTTGTGCAGTCCCATAGGAAGTGGATGAAGGAAGTGGCAGTAGCTGTGAAGCATAAAACATTCATTCCCTGAATAAATCCTCTGCATGTACTGTTACATATCATAAGTCAGATAGCCAGGAATAGAGTGTAGTAACCCATGAATAAAGCAAAGACATGTCTGGAATACTATCTCTGCATGCACTGTCATAGAAAATAAGTGAGTGAGCCTGGAAAACAGTCTTGTAACATATCAGTAAAGGTATAATATGTCCTGAATAGGTCTACTGTATGCAGTGTAATATCAAATAAAGGAGAGAGCCTGTAGAAAAGAGTTTTAATGTAAATAAGAAAGGTATAATACTTGCAGTGTGTATGTGCCAGTTACTCAGAAATGTTGTTGTACCCTTGCATTGAAGAAATGTTACTGTTGTATTAAATGCTGACAACCCCCAGTAGTGCAATCCCATATAAAGTGGATGAAGGAAATGCCAGTAGCTGTGAAGTATGTAACAGTCCTCAACAGTTGTTAAATGGCTGACATGCATAGGTAAATCTGGCACATGAGTAGCCTGTCAAGGTGTTCCCCAGAAATGTTAGTGTGCTACCTGAAAAGTAGGGTTGTGTAGAAATTCAAGTGAAAAAGTCACGTGAATACATCCAAATGTGCAGATACATAAACAAGTAAATAAAATACAAGTATGTAGCAGTAACATCTGCATCTTAGACAGTTACTATGTCAGATATAGGTCAGGTATATAATGAAGTAGCCAAACCCATAATGCAATGAAATGCTTGTTGCCTAGTGTAATAATACATGTAGGGGATATACACCTGCAGTCAATAGGAATGTAATGTACAGTTAAAGTACTAATAAGATGTTAATGGAGGTTTCTTTTTACACCCTACTCCATGTGCATAAACAATGCAATTCCACACCTCAGTGGATAAGTCTAATCTCATAACATTTGTTGAGACATATGTCTTATTGTTATATAAAATCTGCATTTACTTTGATGCATGTCCCCTGTTAAAACACCACAATCTTGGTGGCCTGTTGCCACCAATCATCCCTGCATGCTGTTGTAATGTCCACTGTCATTCAATACATGCATGTGTTATGCTTGCTGTTCAACTGTTGTAACCCTGGTGTGTTGGGTTAATGGGAATATTACTGCATGCTGTTACAACTAACTTGGAATGCTGTTGTGTATGTTGTAACTAAACACACCTAATCACAGAATGTATGGGAAGGCTGGTCCCAGTGGACCCACCTGTCCCTCCTCAGCTGGCAGTTGCACCTGGCACCAGCAGGTCTGATGCCCAGCCTGGGCCACCCTCCTCCGTTGGTCCTGCAAATGTGGGCAGAGAAGGGCATCCTGTCACCCTCTGAAGGGACTGGGTTGTGGTGCATAGGGAGATCCAGCGTTTAGTCACTGATCCCCTACACCAGCTTGAGGCGAGAGTGACGCGACTCACAGGTGAGCCTGCTCCTCCTATGCAGCCCCACAGCACAGTGACCCTCGGGTCTGTGAAGGTCCAGTGGTGACTTCCCATAGGTGGGGATCTCAGTCCCACTGTTACCATCTGTGGGCTCATGGGCTTGCGATTTCCAAACATCCATCCCCGTCAATTGTGTTCACCCACCCCATGTGTCATACTCCACCCCTGTATGCATCTTGTTTGTCTTGTCTGTTTACCTACCCAACCTACCTCCACAAATATACCTACTTCCTCTACCTCACTTTCTACTCTCCCCTGAAAAAAAAAGGGGGCAATCTGTACCCGCAAAAAAATCACGCCCCATACATACTGCCCATTTCGCACACATGTCCGCTAGACATGCAAACTGATAATTATAATTGGCAGTACAACAAACTTTGTTGTCCTCACCCCTCTCTCAGGGTGGAAAGTTTCGAATTTCACTCCAAATTTGCTACATATGCACAACTGTTGCTGTTAAAGAAATGGGCAGCTATGGACCTTCCCTACACCCTTCCTGCACATTCCGAGCTTGTGTACCTACTGTCTTCCCCTCTTTGTGACCCCTTTTTCCCCACTTTCCTATCTCCCCATTTTCTTTTCTTTCAAAGAAATTAGCACGGGGTTTAGCGGGAGTAAGCACTTTTAAGCGATAGTAAGTGGGTTTAAGTGAGTGTGCGCATGTGTGCGCTTAGCTAAGCATCACTAAGCATCATGCAAACCCACTTACAACTGCTTAAAAGTGCCTTAGTCACTCTATTTCAGGGCCCTTGTTCTGCTCAGCAGCAAAATAAAATACCTTTGTCAGTCGCGAACCCCAGAACTTGGACACATAAGACTGCATGGAGTACCACTAAGCCACAACAGATATACAATAACTTGGTGCTGCAAAAAATATATCATGCATTACAATGAGTGAATGTAAAGGAAAAATAGGAAGGCCATAACACAAAGCCTGTTCTGTGGATGTTTACCAGCAATTGTTGTGGGATTGCATTACATGAGTGTGATGTGAGAAGCAGCCAATCAAGCAGAAAATAATGTTACAGAGGCACTTTACAACCCCCACACAGTATCATAGCAGGACAAACACTGGCATATCTGAGTAGGGCAGAGGCCATACCTCCTAACTCAGTGAACTTTCCAGGGATGTCCCTGATTGTGAAACATATTTTAGCTGTGTCCCTCAGAATCCCTCAGAAAAGTACTGATGTCAATCAGAAAGGTGGGCTATTACACAATGAATACTGACAATAATAACAGTAGACACCGCTTGTATGTCATGAAAGGAGTACTAATCCATATGCACTGCTTCACTGAAATATACACCTACTGTCCCTATTATGTGTAAGGTGTACCTCACTTTCAACTACCTATCTCTGACACCATGCAAAGATGTATCTGACTGTTCCATATGCCTGGCAATGGCCCAAACACACAGGCATATAGGCTATACTGCTGTTACACACTCTGCAAATAGCTTTGTTAGGACCTCCCCAAGCATACCCTTATGTAGGAGTATAACACAGAAATACCAATGGCTGTAGCCATGTACTGGTAGCAATTGACTATAACAATGCCATTGTAACAGTGCTGAAAACACCTGTGAGTTGCACAGACAAAGAATGACAGTGTAACCACTGGCTACCATCTGGGTAGGTTCACAGGTGGGAACTATGCAGACAGACGACCTGCCCTGATAAACCCACAGGTACACACCAATCCTGCAAGTCCAGTAAGATAATATTCACACATTAATGCATAATGCTCTCAGTATGTAAGCATCCCCCCCAATTAAAAGATACTTGTGTGTTTAGGGTTTACCAAGTGTGTAGGTAGGCATACTCAGTACAGGAATTGTCCAGTTGTCCTGTGAACCCTGTGCTAATGGCAACAGTAAAAGACATAAACACTGCAGAAGCCAGTACATTAATATTCCCAGTATAGTCACATAAATGTTGTGTAAGCATTTGTAGTTGTGAGTAAAACTCTACATTGATAGCTCAGTATTGGAAGTGACAACAGTCAGGTCTGACTACAACATGTACATCACTGTCTACACCTCTAGCTTCATTTATAAGATGTATACCAACCTTCTGACTTACACAACAGTGTCCACAGCAAACAAGCATGGGCCCCACTCTGGAAATCTGAAAGGGCTATGCCTACATGCCTTAGCAATTTATAGCATTGGGTTGCTATGACAGTGAGTACTGCAATTACCACTCAGTGGGCTGTATGCATTTACCAAATGCTGGGCAACAATTGGTGCAGAGGGCATCACATGCACATGTGCAGATACCTATAAAAGCAGATAGTACTTGTTATCCCCACATGTAATCATTACATTGCAAGTTCCACATAGTGAACAATCCCAAGCAGGAAAAAATAAATAAATAAAAATAAAACAACAGTATGTTTCTGTACCAAAATAAAAAAAAAAAACATACACAGACAGACCTGGAAGGGACATACAGGTATGTAACAGTTTGTAGTTACCGGCAGGTAGTAGATGGTTATGGTTAGTACTGTAGATCCTCTGATACATGCATATGTGGCAGCAGTAGGTATGTATGCACTGATGCCATGCATAAGTTTTGCCATGGAGAAATTGTTGGGTAGTTGTGTGCAGTGGGACATAAGTGTGACATTTGTAGCTCAGCAGTACATGTCAAACATCTGAACATGTTATCTATGGTATGTACAGTACTGAATTTAATGGCAGTTTTGGGGAGTATTGCAAACACCTAGATAAATTTGTATGTCACAGAGTAAGACATGCATGATAGTCACATAATGTGTAGCTTAGCATTGGCAACCACTGTAGCAGGCTAGCATAGTGACGTATCATTTGCAGCTATGTATATCCTTGTACTATTACTGTATGCACACATGTGACAACTGTCCATGTTGTAGCAAGGCCCAACAGGTCTTCCGTGAGGTGTATGGACTTACAACAGTGTGGACCTTGTGTCTGTATGGCACACACATATGTCGAGATACATGTGCATCTGTTTTATAAGCATCTGAACATGTGCATAGAGCAAGGGACATACTACAACTGTTTGTGAAGGGCGGACATTTATATGTTGGTGCAGGTTGTTATGTGCATATATATATATATATATATATATATATATATATATATATATATATATATATGTAGGTTGTAGTGTGTGTCAAACAAGACAGCATACAGTGTTGGCATATGACATGTGTTGTTCAAATGCCACGGGTAATGCTTTGTTAGGTATATAGTCTTCCAGATATGGGGTCCTGCTAAACATATATGAGATGAGAACACCTTCCATGCATTCTGCACAAGACTGTGCAATATCATTACATAACTGTATCCCCCTCAACCTTTGCATAATTGATATTCCCACCATGAAAGGTGGACTGTATATGTGCTGATATTTATATCAATGTACACCAGTGGTTGTTGAAATGTACGCTCCAGCTGAATGTTGCACATGTATTGCCATCCCTGTTGTTAAAAGCCCTGTACCCATGAACTAACACATAGGTGGTAGTGTACTCAACACCGAAAGTGTGATAAGAGACTATGGGACACAGGTGGACAGTTGTGTCCCTAATGATGATCACTGTGCCACACTAGTCATGTAAACCTAGTACAGTCCACATGTCGTCAGTAAATGTGTGTCATCCATGAAAACAGAGGTCAGGGTTCCACTCCACTCATCAGTCATAACACCCATCATAGAGTACAATGTCCCTGTTAGTATGTACCTCAGAAGACATCCACAGCAACAGTAGATGCCAGACACATACCTCACAAAGAGTATTACCGGATTCCAACAGATGCCCTATGCTGACTGTCTTACAAAACCACAGCTACACTGTGTCGTATACCGCCTACCCAGAGGCTACCCCTGCCTAACATACAACACTATGGCAAACCCACAGGTGTTGGACATGCTCCATGTAAACAGATGGAACACCAGACAAGAATCACACTCTACTGATCAACACCTTGTAATGTAAAAAGCAGAACATGCTCAACTGGCACATCATAATCACAGACACATACCATACTGTGGAACCAACTACCTATCAACAGTATATGAAGGTCCTCATTAGCAGTTGCCATCAATAACCATGATGATTGCATGTGAGATAGGAAACACAACCCGGTAATCACCCCTGTGGCTCTGCATGAGAGGGGCACATGAACCTACATTACATGTGTGTTGTAGTGCAGGGTACCATATGTCTAGGCTTCCATAGGCCCTATGGATAATAGCCTAGCAGCAACCTAGGACACGATACACACACGCATGTACCTGTTGCAACACATGCTATGTGAGGTTGACTGTGTGTGATGGAGAATGTGTATGTGAATGTGTCAATGATGTGTATATGTGTGATAGCCTAGTGGGAATCTATGTATACCATGGTATGTAGTGTTGTAGCTCTAATCCCATCAAAAGGTCCTTATGCTATTGCCAGGTAGGAAAAGCAGTATGGCATACATTGTGTTGTAGTCCCATGGTGTTGAATGGAGTGTGCCTTTGTAGGCTAAAGCAGTACATGTATGCTTATTGATTGTTAACACTAGTGAATACAAGTCACGTATGGACTGTAGTACTACCTGAAGCTGTATGCCTCAACTGCACAGTATGGTTTATATCCACATGGCTTGGTAACACACTTTTGTTTGTTACCTGTAGTCCTCACACATCACATACCACAGGCATGAGGTTATGTATGTGCTGACACACAGTAATGTATGGTTCACAGGTAACTGTAATCTGGGTTGCCATACCTTTGTGTCTTGTAGGTATGTCTGATATGTGTGTGTGTGGGTATGCCTGTAACATGGCCTCAGTGGTATGTGTGTCACAGGATATAGGTGCATATCTAGCAACATGTATAGTGTAGTACAGCAGTATGCCACCTATAGTGGTGAATGTGCATATATGTTACTGAGGGGTTTGCTATCAACAAGTAGTGTAGTGTACTGCTAGTACCGTAACCATACTGTACATTGATTTCAATGGATGACAAATGTCTGTATGCATTAGCTTCATATACACCTCCTGTGGCTAGGTGTTGCATTGCGTCACATACAGTGTACCATGTACTGTTGTATAGTCCTACATACTGGTTTCACTTTGTGGCTGTGCAGAACATGGTTTGGTATATGGAATGTGCCAGGCACTGTCAGGCAGTTGTGGTCTTAGCAGTCATACGTGTTATTAAAAGTGTGTATCTACTGACAGCCAATAGGTTGCTATATATGGCATTTCATTGATGTCTGTACATTAGAATGTTGAGTGTGCAACATGGCTTTTTCACAGTTACTGTTTAATTGTCTTCCAGGGTTTGGCACACAACAGAAAGCCAGCCTATACCCCTGAGGAGGAGGAAGTTATCATAGATGCACTCATCCATAGGTTCATAGGTTCATAGGTTCATACTAGGCTATCTGCCCTAGGGCATTTATAAGCCTAGCCAGAGTGTGTGTGGCTTTCACCACCCCTTAGGATGAAAATACTATACCCATTAGTTTGCTGTGCCTCTGTCCAGCAGTGATACAGAGATGATTCCCGGTAAACCTAAACGATCTCCCATCCACTGGTCAGATTCCTCTTGAACAGAGTCAGTGAGGCTCTGCCTCACATGGACTGGGATTCTGTTCCATAGTGTAGGGAGTCTCTGGGTGATGAATCTGTCCCTCCAGCATGTCCTATTTATATCCGTGTTGAGGTTTAAGTCTCTTGCTCTCGTGGCTCTGGTGGATTTGGATTTTTGAGGTGGAGCATGTCCATTAACCGGGGGTTGACATGGGCCTGGTATGTCAGGCACAGATCACCTCTGAGCAGACGGTATGCGACTGAATAGAGGTGGAGTTTCTTCAGTCGGGCATCGTATGACATATGTTTGAGCATCTTTATCCTTTTGGTGAGGAACTTTTGGGGTATTTCCAACTGCTGCAGGTGTCGGGTAAGGTACATTCCGAATGGGGCGTTGTACTCAATCATTGGTCTGATAAGTGAAGAGTACAGGGTAATGACCTCTCCTGATCTGGATGTGAATCCTTCATGATCAGGTGGGCAATGTAAAAGGTCTTCCTAACCACTTTGGCAATGTGAGTGTCAAAAGAGAGCTTACTGTCAATTTGGGTCCCCAGGTCCCTGATAACTTCTTCCGTGTTTAATGGATTACCACTTATGTGGTAATTAGGGGTTACCTTGTTTTTCCCAAAGGGTATGACTATACATTTTTTGGCATTTAGCTTAAGGCCATGGCTCTGGCACCAGTTATCCATTTCTATGAGACCTTTCTGGAGGATGTCTGTGTCTGATGGAGTGTCAATTATGGTGCCCAGTTTGCAGTCATCTGCAAATTTTGTCAGCCACAATCCCCCTATGTTTGCCTGCACTTCAGAAAAATAAATGCCGAACAAGAGGGGCCCAGGACTGAGCTCTGTGGGACAACAGCTCATGACCGGCTTAGAGTCTGACATGGCACCAGCAACTCTAACCCTGTGTGTTCTGTCCTTGAGCCAGTTTGCAACCCATCTTGTGACATATGGGTTTACATCTAAGCTGGTGAGCTTTTCTATGATGCCTGAGTGGGGTATTGTGTCAACGCTTTTGCTAGGTCAAAGTAGGCTGTGTGAACTGCCTTATCCTCATCAATGGCCTTAGTTACTGTTTCAAAAAGTCGACTAAGTTCAAGAGGCAGGATCTGCCCTTGACAAAGCCAAATTGGGTAGGATCCAGTGTCTGTAGGTCCCCAATGTCTTTATTTATGAGCTCCATTATGATCCTCTCCATAGCTTTGCAGACAAGACTCCAAGCTTATGGTACCCAGGGTCCGAAGAAGGCACGCTGTAATTTGTGGTCGTAGAAGCACACCGCCTTTGTGGAGTGGCACCACAGTTGCCGTCGCCATTCTTGGAGGGCCGTATCCTGTAGTAAGGCTAAGATTAAACAGCAGCCTTATGTGTGGGTTTAGTTCCTCATTGAGTTCGTGTAGCACACAGCTGGGGACACCGTCCGTCCCATTGATGCTGTGTTTTTGCTTTAGAGAGCAGCTCTCACCTGGGCATCTGAGATGTTTGGGAGGCTAGACTCTGGTGGGATAGATATTTCTCCTTTTGGGGAGGAGGAGAAATTTGCACTGAACCTGTCTGCCAGTATGTTGGCAATGTCTGTGGGTTCAGTGATTTTTTATCATTTTGGACTAATTCTGAGCATATCTGGGAGTTTCCACCCAGGTTTCTAACATAGCTAAAGAAGGCTTTATGATTGTCTTTTGTGTCATTAGCGATTTTTCTCTCAAAGTTGGCCTTGGATGATTTTATGAGTGATCGTAGTTTTTGCTAGTATTGATCAGAGATGCCTTCCCATTTAGGGATTTTGCTCTGTCATGTAGTAGCTTTCTCCTCTTGTTGTAGAGTTTGTTTATGGCTGGAGTCCACCAGACTGGGTGCCTGCCTTTGGTGGAAAGGGTCTTGATTTTATTAGGGATTGCTTGATCCATACATTCCTGGAGGTGCTCGTAGAAGGCATTTGTAAGGGTTTCAGCAGCGTGGGTTGTGGTTTCCACTGGCTCGGGGCCTTGACGGCTACCACTCCAGCCTTAAGAAGTGTGAAGTTTGACTTTGAGAACTTCCTCACTGTGGTCTTTTGCTGGGGTGGGGTGGTATGTGGATCTCCAGTGAGATTAATTTATGGTCTGATCTCACCAATGAGGGATATACTTCCGGTGTGGAGCATTTTGTCTCCATGTTTGTGATGATCAGGTCTAGTATATTTTCTCCTCTTGTGGGAATGGTGACTAGTTGTTCCATAGCATTTGAGTTTATGAACTCAAGGAACCTTTGGGCTAGGGTGTTGGGGCTTGAGTAATGTTCCCAGTCTATGTTTGGGTAGTTGAAGTCACCAAATATGATGGTGTTTCAAGAGACATTCATACTCTCCAGTGTCTGAGTTTGAGAAGGTGGTCTGTAGCATGTTACAAACTGTAGGGCAGTTTTACCTATGGTTAATTGCACCTGGATGGTCTCCGATGCTTCGTGCATTGCCACTAACCTGGAGGTGTGGGTATCCTTTATGAATATGGATACCCTCCTTTTTTGGGGCGGGCATGATTGAGGTATAACCTGATAGTGCTGGGGTGCTCTCAGAGCCTTGAACCAGGTTTCAGTCACAGCACAGACGCCGATGTTCTCCATACTGAGGATCTTGAGGTTTAGACTTCTGGCATTGAGCAGTATTACCCTTAGTTTTTCTCCATTTTTGTTTTAGGGGCGGTAGGTTTATCATTTGAGCCCCTGCCTAAAAGGGCACTATGGGGTGGCACAATATCCGGAAGCCCAGGGGGTGAAAGCCATCCTCCGGCAGCGTGGCTTGTCAAGCATGTCATCCCAGACAGACATTGGATCCCCTTAGAATGACACCAGTAATTAAGCCAATTATTAAAGCTGATCATTTTGTCTCTGTATTGTGGCATCATTCTTGGTGAGGGTAGGATACTGCTCAGGGTCAGGGTCACTACATAATCTGAGAGCTCCTCTATGTCTCTTTTCATGTAGTCCAGAGGTACATCTCAGGTCGTTCATAACCGGCATGGACAATGACTGAGTCATACTTGTACTTGCTGTGGAGTGACCTGAGTGCTTGTATGTGGCGGATTCTAGCCTGACAGGCAACTTACTGTGATCTTTTCCTTGTTCAGTCTGGTGAGTGGGACGTCAGTGTGTCTAACCTATAACAAGTGTGTCTGGCATTGTGTTTGGCCTTAAGGGCTGTGACTGTTTAGCACACTGACTTTGAGAACTATGTGTTGCATGTCTTATGTCTTGAGGTGGCAGTTGCTTGGGTGTCTGCTTTGGAGGCCTCTGTAGTTTTGGTAGATTTTGATCAGTGCCTCCAGTATGTCTTTGTGTGTTTATGTGTTTGTTTTGCAGTTGTGATAGTTCTATGTGAAACTGGGTTTGTAGTGTGTGTGGTTTCCTTCTCCTCCTGGTCTTGCCAGTCCTGAGTTGAGCTCAGCCTCCAGTTTGGCTATATAGTTGCATCTCTCACATGTATTTGTGTTTTGTGGGAGAAGGAGTGGGTTGTCTGTGTACATGAGGCAATTGTAACATTGCCTCAAGATGCCCAGATTCACCAGCTGAACAGGAGAGGACGCTAGCAACTGACCCTGACATGCTAGAAAAGTTTGCTGTGTAACTGAGTCAGAAGGGACCTATAGGAAATGGGTACTCAAGGATTCTAGGCTAATGTAGTACTTTGTTTAGTATACAAGTACTTTACCTATATAAAAATGCTTTAGGAGCAAGTGCTGAGCTTTACCTATATAAAAATGCTTTAGGAGCAAGTGCTGAGCTTTTGAGATAGAGAATAGACTGTTTAGATTGCAAGTAGAGAAGTTCTAAGGCAAAAATTGAAAAGCAGACTTTACGGAGCCAGAAATAGTTTAACCTTGTTTAACCGGCGCTGCCCGATGGTGCTCTATGGGCCACTCCACGCTAAATCACGCGAAAGTGCGCTAAAGCAGGCTTTATAGCAGGGGGTTGAAAAGAGCTAGGAATTTACCCAAAATGGCCAATAGACTACAAGTTTCTGGCTGGAACCACTGCTCTAGGGACAAATAGGCTGCTCAGTGCTCCCCACTCCCACTGGTGAACAAAGAAGCTTCCCTTTATCCAAATAAGGATATGGAATAGCACAGGAACCAAGCCAAAGCCCAGAGATCAGCAAACTCTGAAGACTGGACTATTCTAGTTCAGTAAAGCGGAAAACAAGATTTTTTTTGCAGAAAACAGAGGAAAAACAGACAGTAAATGCTATAAATGCTTTTAAATGGCTGTGTTAGCCTACAGGTAAAATTAAACAACAAATAACTTTTTAAAAGTGCAAAACAGTTAATCAACACAAAAACAGTTTAAATAGAATGCAGAGCTGTATAAACAAAAAATGCAGTCGCTATGCAGTAAATAATCAAAAGCCAGAAAAATACTTAAATCAGGAAAAGTCACTCTTTGCTCTCTGCTGCTTGTAGAACTCTGCAGGACACCACAAGGAGCTGTGCTGAGCTGAATACAAAAAGTGGGCTTTATTACAGGGGCTGAAAAGAGCAGGAATTGACCCAAATGGCCAATAGACTACCAGTTTCTGGCTGGAACCACTCTTCTAGGGACAAACAGGACTGGTGAACAAAGACGCTTCCTTTTATCCAAATAAGGATATGGAATAGCACAGGAACCAAGACAAAGCCCAGAGGTCAGCAAACTCTGAAGACTGGACTATTCTAGTTCAGTAAGGCGGAAAACAAGATTTTTTTTTTGCAGAAAACAGAGGAAAACAGACAGTAAATGCTATAAATGCTTTACTTGAGTGTGTTAGCCTACAGGTAAAATTAAACAACAAATAACTTTTTAAAAGTGCAAAACAGTTAATCAACACAAAAACAGTTTAAATAGAATGCAGAGCTGTATAAACAGGCAAAATGCAGTCGCTTATGCAGTAAATAATCAAAAGCCAGAAAAAATACTTAAATCAGGAAAAAGTCACTCTTTGCTCTCTGCTGCTTGTAGAACTCTGCAGGACACCACGAGGAGCTGTGTGAGCTGAATACAAGCGAAAAAGCAAAGTGGGCTTTATTACAGGGGCTGACATTATAATCTTCTGTTTTCAAGATCCTGCCAGGACCAGCACGGTCGCATTGCACTGTGGCAGGATGTTGTCCATTGGGTGAATGATGTAGGCATGCATAACCGGACTTATGAGCAGGTACACCATCACTGCACTGATTTAATCAGACATGTCTGGCAGCATGCCTCCAATGTCCACAGACAACAGCTTGCCACAGGTGGTGGTGCTGCTACACATCCCCCCTCACCAGAGTGGAAGAACTGCTCCTCAGTGTGGTGGCTCCTGGCCAACCAGTGCAACACACCTGTGTCATCATGGAGGCCGGAGTCACTCAGCACAGCGACTACGAGCATGTAGGCAACATGGCATATCCGTAGACCACTGTTATCCCAAGTGTTATAATATGCATTAATCAGATGTGTAAGGTGTATGTAGAATATGTGGAACCTGGTGTCATGCAATACTGATAATATGGGACATTATCTGTATGCCTGTGACTGTCACCCCATGTACTACTGTATAATTGCAGACTCACATCAGCAATGCCATAGTTGTTGACACTGGCATACTGTCTCATATCCTTGCAGGTCCCTCTGGTGTGATAGTAAGACAACAGACCCATGCTGGTGAGTGGGCTACAGTCAATATAGCACATAACATGTGCATGTCATAGGAGAGTTGTAGGCCATATACACATGTTAAACACCTACACATAGTGCATGCTCTGCATGTTCTCTGTGTGACTATGCACTTCCCAGTGACATGAGTAGCTGACTCATACACATGCAACACACAGAGCATCACAAACAAGTGGGGTACACAGGAGTAGACATTGTATAGGCATAGTCAATACACATGCACACAACATACACCACTTTGTCATATGCAGTATGTGTTAATATGATACACATGGCATATATAGACACCTGCTGTAAGGTCATACTCCAGAATCCCATATGTCATCAACACAGCACACATATTATACCTGAGGGTAGAGGCCTATCATGGGACGGTGTGACACGTGTCAACACACAACACAGTCATGTTAGGCAATGCTCTATATTGAACACCTGACATGCCCATGTAACAACTGTCTGTGAACTGTTATATGTAGCCTAAGTGGTACAGGTCAGGTACAGCAAGATAGATGCCAGTGTGACATGCATCAGTGGCTTTCAGTGACCACATGATGCTGCCTAATGATGGCTCATGGTACTACACTACATCCAGTTACAATACATGCAGTACTACACATAGCATTAATTGTTAGACACCTGACAGTTGTATGCATCCAGACATGGTTTGTATACCTATGAGTGATGGTGCACAGGACATTGGAAAGTGTTTCAGACTTGCAGTGCAATGTTGTGTCCATGTACACATTGTGTACCAGGGTGAGGCCAATCAGTGAACAACACACATGCATCAATGGCATGTATACTGTTATCTACAAGGACTCTCTACACTTGCACTGCATGCTGTCGAGCAACACACAACCTGCATGCTGACACGTGTGAGAGGACTCTTTGACTTGTGATACTGTACTCCACCATCAACCACTAATGACTATGTTCCATATTGCTGTTGGTGTGTGTGTGCGTGTGTGTGTGTGTGTATGTGTGTGTGTGTGTGTATGTCAACTTGAATGTGTAGTGTATTAGTGTGCATGTGTGCATGTGTTCATGTGGGCATGTGTGCATGTGTTCAAGTGTTCATGTGCTCATGTGTGTATGTGTTCATGTGTGCATGTATGCATGTGTTCATGTGTGCATGTGTGCATGTGTACATGTGTTCAAGTGTTCATGTGTGCATGTGTGAATGTGTGCATGTGTTTATGTGTGCATGTTTGCATGTGTGCATATGTGCATGTGTGCGAACATCCTGTACAGATGGTAAAGTGTGCTTCCTGTCTCCCTCTCACAGGTGCTGAGGTATTGTTGGATGGCTGCAGCAGGGAACCTGAGGTCACTGCCACAAATAGTGACCATGATGATACATGTGTAGTGGCACAGGCATAGGTTCATAGGTTCATACTAGGCTATCTGCCCTAGGGCATTTATAAGCCTAGCCAGAGTGTGTTTGACTTTCGCCACCCATTTTAAATGAATTTTGCTATGCCCTTTTTCGAGGTTAGTATACTGTGCCTCTGTCTAACAGTGACACAGAAGTGATACCCGGGGTAAACCTATGATCTCCCATCCACTCATCAAGATTCCTCTTGAAGAGAGTCAATGAGGGACTCTGCCTAACCTGGACTGGGATTTTATTCCAGAGTGAAGGGAGCCTCTGGGTTATGAATCTGTCCCTCCAGCATGCCCTATTTATTTCAGTACTGAGGTTCAAGTCTCTCGAGCACATAGCTCAATGGGATTTGGATTTTCTGAGGTGCAGCATGTCCATTAATTCCGAGTTGGACATGGCTTTATACATCAGGCACAGATCACCTCTGAGCAGGCGGTATGCCACTGAGTAGAGCTGGAGTTTCTTTAACCGGGCAGCATATGGCATCTGTTTGAGCCCCTTGATCCTCTTGGTGATATACTTTTGGGGTCTTTCCAGTTGCTGCAGGTGTCTGGTAAGGTACATCCCAAAAGGGGCATTGTACTCAATTATGGGCCTGATGAGGGATGAGTAAAGAGGCACGATGACCTCCCCTGATGTAGATGTGAATCCCTTCATGATTAGGTGGGCTATATAAAATGTTTTTCTAACCACTTTGGCCACGTGGTTTTCAAATGAGAGATTGCTATCAACTTGGGTCCCCAGGTCCCTAATTACTTCTTCCGTACTTAATGGATTACCACCTATGTGGTAATTTGTGGGCACTTTGTTTTTGCCAAAGGGGATGACTAAGCACTTTTTGGCGTTTAGCTTGAGGCCATGGCTCTAGCACCAGTTGTCTGTTTCTATGAGGCCCTTTTGTAGGATGCTTGTGTCAGCTGGAGAGTCAATTATGGCACCTAGTTTGCAGTCATCTGTGAACTTGGTCAGCCACAGTCCTTCCATGTTGGCCTATACCTCCGAGAAATATATACTGAACAAGAGAGGTCCCAGGACTGAGCCTTGTGGGATGCCACTTGTAACTAGTTTGGAGTCTGACATGGGTCCAGCAATTCTAACCATGTGGGTTTTGTCCTTGAGCCAGTTTGCAACCCATCTAGTGACATAGGGGGTTATATTTAAGCTGGTGAGCTTATCTATAATGTCCGAGTGGGGTATTGTATCAAAGGCTTTTGCGAGGTCCAGGTAGGCTGTGTGGACCACCTTCCCCTCGTCAATGGCCTTGGTGACTGTTTCAAAGAAATCGACCAGGTTTAAGAGACAGGATCTGCCCTTAGCAAAGCCGAACTGGGTAGGATCCAGTGTCTGTAGGTCCCCAATATCTTTATTTATGTGGTCCATGATGATTCTTTCCATAGCTTTGCAGACCAAGCTAGTCAGGCTTATGGGGTGATAGTTTCCAGTATCTGTTGAGGAACCACCTTTGCGGAGAGGGACCACTGCTACTGTACGCCACTCTTTGGGTACTTATCCTGTAGTTAGGCTGAGATTGAACAGTAGTTTTATGTTTGGGTTTAGCTCTTCTTGGAGTTCATGTAGGACGCAGCCCGGGACACCATCTGGTCCCATTGATGCTGTGTTTTTTGTTTTGGAGAGGGTGGCTCTTACCTGAGCATCTGAGATGTCAGGGGGGCAGCACTCTGCTGGGATATATATTTGCCCTTTTGGTGGGGAGGGGGGGAGAAGTTTGCGCTGAACCTGTCAGCTAGGATGTTGGCAATGTCTGTGGGTTCGGTGTATTTTTTATCATTTTGGACTAATTCTGAGCATATCTGGGAATTCCCGCCCAGGTTCCTAACATAACTGAAGAAAGCCCTGTGATTATCCTTAGTGTCCTGTGCAATTTTTCTCTCGAAGCTGGCCTTAGACGATTTTATGAGTGCCCGTAGTTTTTTGCTAATACTGAGCAGAGATGCCTTCCCTTTTTGGGATTTTGCTATATCATGTAGTAGCTTCCTCCTTCTATTGTATAGTTTGTTTATGGCTGGGGTCCACCAGACAGGATGCCTGCCTTTGGAGGATTGGGTCTTGGTTTTATTTGGGACTGCATGATCCATGCATTCCAGAAGGTGTTTTCATAGAATGCGTTTATAAAGGATTCTGCAGTCTGGGCTGTATTTTCCACAGGCCCGGGGGCTTTGAAGGATTCCATCTCAGTTTTGAGGAGTGCAAAATTTGCTTTAGAGAAGTTTTTCACTGTGGTTTTCTGGGCAGGGGTTGGGGTCAGGATGTGAATATCCAGTAAGATTAGTTTATGGTCTGATCTTACCATTGAGGGATACACTTCTGGTTTGGAGCATAGAGCCCCCATGTTGGTGATGATCAGGTCCAGTATGTTTTCCCCTCTTGTGGGAGTGGTAACAAGTTGTTCAATAGCATTTGAGTTTATAAATTCTAGGAACCTTTGGGCTAGGGTGTTGGATCTAGAGAATGCTCCCAGTCTATGTTTGGGTAGTTGAAGTCGCCCAATATAATGGTGTTTGGAGAGACCTTCATATTTTCCAGTGTTCTTAGGGAGGCCAAGTGGGGTTCCTGGGTTTGGCAGGGTGGTCTGTAGCAGGCTATAAACTGGAAGGCAGTTTTACCCACTGTTAGTTGCACCTGGATAGTCTCTGATGCTTCGTACTGTGCCACCATCCTGGAGGTGTGGGTATCTTTGATGAATATTGATACTCTCCCTCCTTTTGTGGTTCGGTCCAAGTTTTGGGGCCGAAAAGCATGGTATGAGGTATAACCTGGTAGTACTGGGGCAGGGTCTGTCGGTGGTCCACCAATCGACAGTACACAGCTTTCCACCCCCATCTATGCGCACATACGTACTGCCATTACAACCCTCAGCACCAATGGCCTTAGGTGAGGAACAGCATACGGTAGGCATTGACCAGGAAAGTGTGGTATCCATGGCACATGCAACCCCACACAGCAGCCATGTCCAGACACACGGAATGGTATCACATAGGCATATGTCCAGGGGTTCTCGTGGGAGCATCGCTGGCCGTAATGCCCCTGACAGGTGTGCCCGCACAGGTCTCACAACCTCAGGTATGTTCCGAGCTGTGATGCAAGCACAGGTACGTATGGAATGGTAGACCAGGCAGGGCCTAATGGTGCAGAGGGCTCATAACACCATGATCAATGACAGTATCCGTGACCTTGCCGGTGCCATCTGCAATTACACCGATGTCATTGATAGACATTGGGGGGAGACACTAGATGTCCTCCGCAATGTTATGTCCATGTGCCAGAACAGTGCAGGATGGCTGGGACGTCGATGTGGATGTTTGCCAGCAACATCCTCAGCTGGCAGCCATTGCGGACGACACCCGAGTGCCAGCCGCTCTTGTAGTGCCAGTACCAGCCCCAGCAATGCTGTGGCTGGGCTGTTGGCAGACCGTCCGAGACGACCACGTGCATGTGGCTCAGGCCAGTCCCAGCAGGGACATGGGTCCAGTCAACATCCCTCTGACGATAGGCCTCAGTCTGGCTTAGTACCCGATACTGTCCGTGTCACCCCTGCCAGGCACAGGTACTGTGTCCATGGCCGGAGACAGTGATCTGTACAGCCTGGCAGGTACAGTCTGTGACTGTCCCACAAACTCCCGTGTTTGGCAGCCACAAGGGGGTACTGTGTGCATGCAGACACATACACATACTACCAACACGTAGGGCTAACACATACACACACACATCACATCAACACTGACCCATACTGTACTGTTGTCCCTCACACACACACACACACACACACACACACACACACACACACACACACACACACACACACATACATGTTGATTGGATGGGTCATTGTCGGGCTATAGAAAACAATCACACACCCTGTGCAAATGATGAAACTATGCCACCTCCTGTCATCTGTGACATTGATGCAGCAACAGGATAACATGGTGCTGATGCACAGGGTGACCTACTAGCAGTGTAGCATTGTTAGCATGTTGTGAACAGTAATGGGTAATGATATCCTTGTAGGTGTATCTGAGCAGGCATGATGCATCACAGCAGTGATTATCAATTTCGTATTGTTTACACCAGTGTTAATTCCAAACATGGATTGTCCACACATGTGCCAGTTGGCTGATGTGTGTGGTACTGGCAGCATGTGTCGTTGAGTGGATGTAATGTCTGTGATGTGTGCTGTACAGATTCCAAGGTGTACATTTGTGAACATGGTGGAGGTGCACTGTTTGCATGTTTGTGCATGGTGGGCACATGTGAAGGGTGACATGCCCTGTATTACACAGTGTTAATACTTCACATTTCCTATTGGTGTCCAATATGCATGTCACTACACATATGTCACAACTTGGGTACACATGTGTTTATGACATTGTATGACACTATGCTGTGGGTGATACTGTTGATATCGGTCATTGGTTAGCACTCTGGTAGTGTACATAACCTCAACAGCCTGATTTTAACCAATCATTACATGATGTCTTGACAACTGACACACAGCTGTAGGCTACACAGTAGCATTAGAATCATTCCGGTATTGTACTATACCAGTTACCAGTGGTGATGACCACCACACATTCCCGTGACCACTCCTGTTTGGCATGTGTCCATCCTAGGTACAAGCAGACACACTAGGGATATGTACATCCACATCTGGTGATGCATACAGTGGCCTACAAAGCATTCCCTGGATTAGACACCTACACATTGCTAATAGCACACAACATGTAGCAGGGGTACCGATGTGTACAGACAGCCACATGTGATTTCATCTGTCCTTTGATATCCACACTCCCAAAGTTATGCTGATGTCCCTCAGTGTATCACATTTGCAATAAGGTGTCTGTATGCATATACACGGAGTTGTATACCTACCATGAATGGCCATTATTGACAGACTGTGTTGTGTTTGGGCATGTCTGTCATATACCACAGGCATACACTCACACTCACACTATTCTATAACAACTGTCATGTGTGTGTGTGTGTGAAACAGATGACCTAGGGCACAGCTCACTACAGTGGCTGGACTTGTCACATACATACATATGTGAGCTACGGTCCAAGAAGCAGCAGCTAAAACTGTCAATGGTAACAGATGTAGTCGTGTTGACCGCAGGCTTCACACCTATGATGTGAATGAGGTCACATGTACATATATGTCTTGTCCATGTGTATTTGCCACACAGAAACCTGCAGTGTGCAATGCACATACTGTTGTTTTACTGATATGTCATACAGTAGTAAATGCAAAACCCACAATGCATTGCTCAACAGTGTCACACACACACACTCAGCAATTGCAGGATTCAAACCCCTACCTACCTATGTCATGGTACTAGACAGATATGCATTACCATGATGCGCCATATGCTTTACTGGGAGTTTTTATTTCCACTACTGTATTTGTGGGATACTGACATCATCAAACCTGCCAAAAGGGTATTCACCTCTTTCAATGTGTTTTCACAGTCTCCAAAAAGGCCACTCCTCTCATAGGATTAGACACACACACACATACACCCCCACCCACACACACATTCACAGGATTCAAACCCCTACCTAACTATGTTATGACACTAGGGAGATACGCATTAACACGCCACGCTATATGCTTTATTGGGAGTATTCATTTCTATAGCTGTATTGGTGGAATGCTGATATCATCACACTTGGCAAAAAGGTATTCACCTCTCCTAATGTGTTTCCACAGTCTCCAAAAAGGCCACTCCTCTCAAAGGGAATCTCACACACACACATTCACAGGATTCAAACCACTCCCTAACTCTGTTATGACACTAGGGAGATATGCATTAACATGACGCGCTATATGCTTTACTGGGAGTATTCATTTCCATAGCTGCATTTGTGGGATGCTAACATCATCACACTTGGCAAAGAGGTATTCACCTTTCCTAATGTGTTTCCAGAGTCTCCACAAAGGCCACTCCTCTCAAAGGGAATCTCACATACACACATTCACGCTCAGCATTTGCAGGATTCAAACCCCTACCTAACTATGTTATGACACTAGAGAGATATGCATTAACATGACACGCTATAGGCTTTACTGGGAGTATTCATTTCCATAGCTGTATTTGTGGGATGCTGACATCATCACACTTGGCAAAGAGGTATTCACCTCTCCTAATGTGTTTCCACAGTCTCCAGAAAGACAACTCCTCTCAAAGGGAATCTCACACACACACACACATTCATACTCAGCATTTGCAGGATTCAAATCCCTACCTAACTATGTTATGACACAAGGGAGATACACATTAACATGACACGCTATATGCTTTACTGGGAGTATTTATTTCCATAGCTGTATTTGTGGGATGCTGACATCATCACACTTGTCAAAGAGGTATTCACCTCTCCTAATGTGTTTCCACAGTCTCCAAAAAGGTCACTCCTCTCAAAGGGAATCTTACACACACACACATTCATACTCAGCATTTGCAGGATTCAAATTCTACCTAACTATGTTATGACACGAGGGAGATATGCATTAACACGATGCGCTATATGCTTTACTGGGAGTATTTTTTCCATAGCTGTATTGTGGGATGCTGACATCATCACACTTGGCAAAGAGGTATTCACCTCTTCTAATGTGTTTTCACAGTCTTCAAAAAGGCCACTCCTCTCAAAGGGAATCTCACATAGACACATACTCAGCAATTGCAGGATTCAAACCCCTATCTAACTATATTATGATGGTAGTGAGATACTCATTAACATGACACGCTATATGCTTTACTGGGTGTTTTTAAACTCCACTGCTGTATTTGTGGGATACTGACATCATCACTCTTGGCAAAGAGGTGTTCACCTCTTTTAATGTGTTGTGAAAGTCTACAAAAAGGGCACTCCTCCCAAAGGGGATCACACACACATATACACCCCCACACACGCATACAACAATTGCAGGATTCAAACCCCTACCTAACTATGTTATGATACTAGTGAAATATGCATTAACACAATGCACTATATGCTTTACTGTGTGGTTGCTATTCTCCTGCTATATTTGTAGGATGCTGACATCATCAGACTGGACATGGTAATATGTGTGCACTTAGTGTTATGTAATCCCAGAAATGAACCTTGTGGGTCAGCAGGTGTGAACATCTTGAACAGGAATCCATAATTCATAGCTTGTGTGATCTATCTGTGGACAAATTGCCATTCCTTCATATGACAATACATATTTATGCACAGATTGTTGGTTTTGTGGATACAACATGTGTCTGTGATTTGGTAAAGGGCTATTCAAAGTCTATGTGGTACCTGTGTTGCTCCTTTCAGTGATGGCTGCCTTGCAAGAAATCTAGCAGGTTTAGGGAACATGATCTGCTCATTAACATACCACAGACGTTTGGGTTGTGTGTTTGTCGGATTACAATAGCTCTGCTCCTGACGGCAATCATGATGGACTCCATGGACTAGCAGTTTGGACTTCATAGGCTTATAGGACCATAGTTCTCATGGTCTGTTGTGCAACAACACTTGTGGGGTGTGCCACGTGTTGCTGTAACACATTCAACAGAGTAAGATCCTGTAGAGAGTGTGAGGCTGAACAGACTGTTCAGGTTCAGTCTGTTTGTTCTGTTGTTCACTTATGACACATATGGGGAAACTATGTTATCCATGTGATGGGATTCATTTGGCTTTGGGAGGAGCAGTTTACACATTCTACATGTGATATCTCCTGATATGATGATAGGACCTTTTGTCACTGGGAGGTGGGTATGTCTGTATGGGCCTGTCTGACAGGATGTCAACATTGTCAGTCAGGTACAGTTGACCCTGACTCAGGACATATATGACTGTACATTGCTATTTCTGACATAGCTGAAGGAGGTGTAATGTTTCTGTCTGTACTCCTTCACAGATAATCTTTCCAAAGCAACAACAAACCTGAACACTAAACCCCTGTTATATTCTTTTACACACTTAACACACTACTGATCCTTTGTGATCAGTCAACAGTGTATGTCATCATTATATCCTGGCATGTCCAAAGGTCGGCTTTGTGTGTACTTTCCAGTGCAGCTGGTGCATATTAGAATTTTGGCGCATTGTTACAACTGCCTTATGTACACAGAGAACACTGTCCTCCTACCAACAAACTCAGATATATGTGAGAGATGCAACTGTATGGACAGACAGGAGGCTGAGCTCTCCCAAGCCGTGACTGGCACAGTCTATCAGGTGGTGAAGGTAACCACACACACCACAAATCCAGTCTCACATGGACCTATGACAACAGCAAACCATATACATTAACACACAAAGACATACTCGGAGCCTCTAAATATACTCTGCCTAAGCAGCAGAGACATCCAAAGCAGACACACAAACAACTGCTAACCTACAACCATACAAACATATCACATAGTTCACAAAGTCATTATGCCACACAGTCACTGCCCTTAGGCCTACACAACACACCTCATACACTTGTATTAGGCGACTGTAATTGTCAGTCACACTGACATCCCACTCACCAGGCTGAACAAGGAGAAGGTCACTTTGTGCTGTCTGTTGGGTGCCAGGATCTGCCACATGACACATGCACTCTTGTCAGTCCACTGCAAGTACAAATATGGCTCCATCATTGACCATGCTGGTGTGTAAACCCTCAGACATTCCTCCCTGGACTACATGACAAGAGACATAGAGGAGCTCTCTGATCATGTAGCCCAGGCCAGTATGACCCTGACCTTGTGTAGCATCTTATCCTCACCAAGTAGTATGTCACAGTATACAGACAAACTGATCACTTTTAACAGTTGCCTAACATATTGTTGTCATTGAAAGGGGATCTAGTGTCTGTCAGCCTGGGATTACATGCTTGACATGCCACATAGATTCGTTATGGATGCCATGCACCTGTCACCCCTAGGCTTTCACAGACTGGCTAAGACTCTTGACACACCCATAGTGGCTGTTTGAAGCGAGGCTCAGAAGACAAAACCACCTCCATAGATGTTACAGGGTAAAGGAAACGGAGAGTGATGCTGCTCAACAACTGATGTCTAACCCTCAGAATGCATGCACTCAGGACTCACATCAGTATGGAGACTGTCGATATATGTGCAGTAACAGACACCTGGTTCAGGCTCCCAAAAGCACAGCAGCACTACCAGGTTTTACTTCATACCATGGTTTTTGGACACAAGACTCGGACCAGACAACAACAATAAGGGGGGTATCCATATACATCATTCATACACAAACCTCCGGGTTGGTAGCACTGCACAAAGCATCAGGGAACGTACATGTGCAACTGACAGTGGGCAAAACTGCATTTCAGTTTGTAGACTGCTACAGACCTCACACACAAACTCGGGAACAACACTCATTATTCCTGGGAACACTGGGGAATGTGAAGGTCTCTCCAAACATCATTATATTGTGTGACTTCAAATACACAAACATTGACTGGGAATACTACTCAAGCACTGACACCCTCGCACAACAGTTGCTAGGATTGTTACACTCAAATGCTATGGCAGACCTGATCACCACAACCACAACCACAGGGGGTTAAAACATGTGGGACCTGATCATCACCAACATGGGGACTCTATGTTCCACACCAGAGGTATGCCCCTCATTGTTAAGGTCAGAACATACATTCATCTCACTGGACATACATATCCCATACACACACACATCCTAGGTGATCTCAGTGACGTACTTCTCATGAGCAAACGTCACACTTATACAAACCAAGGAGGTATCCATCAAAGACCCTGGGACAGTGTTGATTATGGCTCAGACCACTTAATCCTTTACAAACCCATTCTATGGACAACTACTGGAATGCATGGATCATGCTATCCCAGATAACTACAAGACTCACTCCTCCAAAGGCAGGGGACCTGTCTGGTGGACCATGGCCATTAATGAGCTATACAAGGACAGGAGGAGGCTACTACATGATAGAGCACAATCACAATCAGGAAGGCATCTCTGATCAGTACTATGGTATAGCTACGATCACTTGTTGATTCATCTAAGGCCCACTTCTAACGGACACTTGCAACAGACACTATGGACAATCACAAGGCCTTCTTTAGTTATGTCAGGGACCTGGGTGGGAACTCACAGATATGCTGTGAGTTACTGCATAATTACAAAAGATACAGTGAACCCACTGACATTGCAAACATCCTGGACAACAGGTTCAGTGGGAATGTTTCCCCACCATCCCCCCTGCAGTGCTCTTGTCCATCCCAACAGGGTGTAGCCTCCCTGACATCACAGATGAATAGGTGAGTGCTGCCCTCTCCATAGCAGACAACACAGCATCAATGGGACCAGACGGTGTCCCGGACTGCGGCTTACACGAGATTCATGACGAACTTCACACTCACATTACGTCACTGTTCAATATCAGAGTTACTACAGAATATGTACCCATGGAATGGCTTACAGCTACAGTGTTCCCATTCCACAGTGCTGGTGCCACAAGGGACCCTGGACAATATCGCACTATATGCCTAACTATCCTGGTCTGCTAAGCTATGGAGTGTATTGTCATGGAACACATACACGTAGACATTGTGAACCTACAGACACTGGATCCTACACAATTTGGCTTTGTTGTCGGCAGATCTTGCCTCTTGCACCTGTTTGATGTCTTTAAACAGTTAACAGGCCCATAGACGTACAGAGGGTTGTCCACACAGCCTACCTGGAGCTCGCACAACAGTTCAACACAATACCCCACTTGGCCTTTATACATAAGATCACCGGATTCAATATCTACACATATGTTACAAGATGGATTGCTAACTGGATCATGGACAGCACCCACATGGTCAGTATTGCAGGTGCCATGTCTGACTATACACCAGTTACACATGGCATCCCACATGGCTCGGTCCTGGGACCTCTCCTGTTCCGTATATATTTCTGAGATGTACTGGCTAACACAGGAGGAATATGGCTGACCATGTTTGCAGATGACTGCAAACTGTGTGCCATAATCGACTCCCCAACTGGCACAAGCATCCTCAGAAAGGGTCTCACAGAGATGGATGACTGGTGCCAGAGCCATGGCCTACAGCTGCCTTCCTTTAGATGCATACTCATCACCTTTGGTACTAACATCGTACCCACACATTAGCACATAGGTGATGATACATCACATACGGTGTGTGTGATTTGTGATTTGGGGACATGAATACTTAGTACTCTCGCCTTTGACATTCACGTTGCCAATGTTGTTGGACACACCTTCTATATAGCCCATTTTATCCCATAGGGTTTTACATCCAGATCAGGTGGGGTCATTGTGCCCCTATACTCATCAGGCCCATGCTTGGATACAATGCCCCATTTCAGATGTACCTTACCTAACACCTGCAGCAACTGGAATGTCCACAAATGTACCTAACCATGTGGATCTAGGGACTCACACAGATGGTATGCGCAGTTTGCCTATGGTGACCCCAGCTCTCCTCAGTTGCGTACTGCCTACTTGGATGCAATCTGTGCCTGTTGTTTTAAGCCATGTCCATCACAGCATTGATGGACAGGCTCCACATCAGGATATCAAAGTCCCTTACAGCTACACATTCCAGGGACAGGTACATCAGCAATGATGTTAATAGGACATGCTGGAGGGTCAGATTCCCATCCCAGAGGCTCCACTCACTCGGGAATGAGATCACAGTCCCACATACGCTGAGACCCGCACTGACCACCTACAGGTGACATCTTCACAGATGGATGGGTGATTGTATGTTTAGCCCTGGGATATGTTCTGGGTCCCTGCTAGGCAGAGGCAGAATGAAATGAACATATGTGGGATATCTTGTGTGACCTACTATTCACAGGCACAATCTACTAACCTAGCAAGGTTGCAAAATACAAACACACTGTGGCTTGGCTTCTACATACCCTAGGGCAGATAGCCTAGTGTCAACCTCTGAACCTATGCTAATGTTTGGGATGCACATTGTTCAGTGATGGTACTGATTGCAGGTTTTGTTTCATCTTTGCTTTCCAACTTTCTATGAACAACCTAGGTATCTGCATAACATATTTGATTATGACAGGGTTTCACTATATTATATATGTGTCTGTTGTCATGTCACTGTGTGCACATGGTGGATTGGTGAATAGTGAGAAGTTCCTGGGTTGACACATGCAACTGACATATGTGTGGCCCACTGCTGTACTCAGACGTGCTCTAAGTGTGTGAGCATGCCCAGTTCAGACTTTCACAAAATGGTTCCAACATATCTGTCTCCTCCTCAATCCCAAAAAAAACAAATTATTACTCTTTTCACCTACCCCTAAGTCTACCCCCTTCTCCTTCTCTATTGTTTCTGATAATGGCACTATCATTACACCTGACCTTTCAACTAAACTGCTAGGTTTTACAATAGATAATCAACTGAACTTTGATTCCGACATTAACCTAACCATCAAAGCTGTAAATAAAAGATGGGTGCCTCTATAGACTTAAGCCCTTTCTTACACCGACTAGCAGGGTGTCTCTAGCCCAAACACATCTCATCTCTACATTACTGTATGCCTCCCCATCCTTTATCAACCTTTCTAAATCAAACCTTCAGAAACTTGCTTCTACCATACCATTGCCAGATTTGCCACAGGTTCCCCATATTGCACATCATTGTGATATCTCAAAAACTCAGCTGGCTTGAACTTCAAAATCTAATTCTCCTCCACCAGTTAGTTATCACCTATAAAATTCTCCATTACCCTAATACACCAATACTTAATAACCTTGTCACCCCTACAAGAATCTTATTTCCTCGCTCAACAAACAAACTGCTAGTCACTACTCTCAAATCACACAATAAGGCTGGCTCCTTGTTTACAAATGTTGTTGGCTCTTACTGGAATAAACTTCCATAGAACTGACCTCCCTAGGCTCATCAAAAGACTTTTCAAGAAACAACTAAGGCACCATTTCAAATCCAACTGGCTATGCCCTTGTTCTAATCCTGACTGACTTTGGTGCCCAACTCTTTACAACTCCCTCCTCTACTTGCTCTGCTTGTCTCTACTACTTGTATCACTCCTCCTCTGTGGCTCACCTTATATCCGTAGTTATTACTTTTCCTATATAACATCTTTTCTCTTTACTCAATACCTCTGGATCCTGTCATCTACCCTCTCACTTACACTCACACTTGCTCCCTGCCATGCAATTCTATTTCTGAACTGGTGCCTAGCACAAATGTATTATCTTAGCTGTCAATACTATATAGTATAGACCTTTGTATGTGCTACCTCTTTCTTCCTTTCTCTTCAAAACTTACTACTCCTGCTTCTCCCTAATAACATGGGATTAGGAATTTCTACTCAGTATTTAGTATTTTAAGTATTATACATATTCTGTAAAAATGATGTAATTCAAGAACTGTATAATTCTGTAAATATGTTTCTGTATTGTTAATATCCTACATTCAATTAGTTCATCAATCCTTATAAGTTGTATCGTATAGTAATGTTTTTTTTTTTTTTTTTATGTAATGTACCAGTTATAGTGGAGCTTTTCTCCTCGGGCCTCTGCTGAAAATGGACATGTATCCAGCCAGACTAGCCCGGTCAACAAATGTAAAATAAAATAAATAAAAATAAATAAAAATAAATTCACTGTTTTGTTGCCTGACATTTATCTCATATATTCAAGTGTGTGAGCATGCCCAGTGTGGCCTTGCAGTATGTTGCTGTCTGAGGTCCACTACATTTGTTGATGTGTGTGAACATTACCAATATTAACATTGATACTATATGTGTGTTGAATATCAGGTTCTATTCTTACTGCAGGCCTCACCTTTGTGACAGGGATTATACTATGCCTGCAAAGTTTCCATGGATACTTTGCACTGACTTATCAACATTTTTTTCATACAAGCTGACCATTGACATACTTTTATGGTTTAGTGGTTCTGTACTATGACTATAGTGCACTGTATCCTGGGTTCGAGGACTGTCACTGCTTCATATTTTCATACATGGCAGAACAGACTGCTTCAAGAAAAGTGAAGCAAATATGAACTTGTTAACCTGATTTTGCTGAACTATGCCCACATTTGACCAGACTTGCACAACATTGCTCAATGTTGACCAAAATTGCTGAACAATTACGTATTGCTCAACATTGCCTGTAGGTGTGCTACTTAGTGTGTGCAATTTTGTTTACATATACTAAATAGTGGTGAGAGCTGTTTAGCACTGCTTTATATTGCTTAACACATAACAATCATGCCTCAGGTGGTGCTGCAGGGCTGCCTATTTTGGATAAACGTTTTACACTCCCTATACATGTTTGTTAACAGGTAGTGTCAAGTTAGGCATCCCTTTTACTTTATGTGCAAGTCGGAGAGAGCTATCATTTCCAGGTTTCCTACTGAGCCAGTGTATATGCTATGCGTTGCCTCTTTGCCAAGGCCAAAGCATACTTGGGCATGCCTCCTTCTACCTATTGGGGCAGGCTCAGGTTATTCCTCCTCTGAGTCACGCTCTGCCTGTGATGACCTTGGCAATGGTGGGGGACTGTTGTGCCCAGCCCTATGTTGCTCCTGCTACAGCTGTTTTCACAGGATCATATTGTGTAGCATAGCACATACCATGACTATTTGGGTACATGTAGTTGGTGAGTACTGCAAGGCTCCACCAGATGTGTCCAAGCACTGGAACCATGACTTGAGCAGCCTAAACACAAGCTTGATTACATTTTGTTTTTGTGTGTGTGCCTCATTATGGCGTTCTTGTTCAGGTGTGTGTGCATTTCTGATGGTTGTCATCAGCCATTGCTCAAGTGCATATCCAGCATCCCTCACTAGGTGAACATGAGGGATGTCCCCATTGGCAAATGTCTGGTACAGCTGTGTCAGATGCCAAATATGGGAGTCATGGTAGCTTCTAGGGCAGCCAGCACACACATTCATTATTATGCTCTGGGCATCACACATGACCTGGCAGTTGATGGAGTGGTAACCCTTGCGGTTATAGTACACCCTACCCCACTCACCGGCTGGTGCTTTGATGCGAATGTGCATGCAGTCTATTGCACCCACTACTTCAGGGTATTCCGCTATTTGCTGGAAGTGACACATATTGCTGGCCAATACCTCACGGGAATTGGGGAAATATACATGCTCACCGACATGTGCTGACATGGCATTCAGGAACTGGTGCAGTTCTCTGGATGCTGATGCCTGTGAAATCCCCATCATATTGCCAGTTGGTCTCTGGAAGGTACCTGTTGCTAATATTCTTAGGCCAACACATACCTTGGTTTCCACTGGGATGGGTTCCCCTCTGTTGGTTCTGTGTGTGAGGCATGGCCTGCACAGCTCAACAATTTGCTGCATGAGGTCTCTGTCCACTCTATAGCGCTCCACTATCTCCAGCTCATGTAGCCCCTGGTAGGTTACCCTAGGCCTGTACACTCTTCTTCGTCTTCTCACTGTGGGTTGCTCAGCAGCATTCGGATTGTAACCACCCTCAGCATGTTGCATATGTCGCCTTATAACAGCAATGGCAGCCCCTAACATTTCTTTGTCTCAGTAAAGCTTTTTCAGTTTTCACTTCTATTAGCTTACTGCAGTGTTGCAGTGTCTCTGAGAAAAACATAGTGGAAAGTAGTTTGCTGAGTTTTAAGTGCTGGGCTGGGCTAGTATACTGCCTGTGTAATTGCCTGAATCTGATTGTTTTCACCTGCTAGCTCTGCTAGTACTCCCTGGTTAACTTTCTACTATTTGTTATGCTTCCTTTTCCCTTTCTGTTTCCTCAGGGGGGCAGCGCCGCGCACACAAGCAATGCACCAGCTCACCTGCGTGCACACATGCTTACACGGGCTACAACTTGCTTATTCTTGCTTACACACGTGCACACAGGTGCAAACATGCTTACACGGGTTTCAACATCCTTACACTTGCTTACTCTGGCTTAAACGCGCGCACACAGGTGCACACGTGCACACAAATGCTTACTTGGTTTTACAGGCGCTCACACACGCGGATACACATTGCAGGCATTTCTACTAGAAACGTTGGTGTTGTTCACGGCATACACCTTCAATTTCTTGCCTTTAGCTAGGGTACCTGTTGGCACACCTCTTCCAGTGATTAGTATCTGAGCAGACACATGCCACTCTACTCCAATGAGCTTCACTTCTCTCAGACATACCCCCTTATGATGTCACCTATCTTCTACTCTGTTACACCCCTTATCCTACTCCTACACTACACTGACTGTGCTCCTTTGCTATGTAAACTTGTGATTCACTATCCTTACCCTCATTTGCATAGGATTGCCTACTAATGCTTGGTTACAACTCTTAGACTGAGCTTCCTCCCTTAGCAACCTCTACTTGGTAGCCATTGTGTCTTTGGACTGCCATTACCTTGCATTGTATATTGGGGATTACTGTGAAATCCACATTTCTGCATTTTAATTATTGGTTTTCTGGTTTTTACAGTACACTGCATTTGCGCGGCGCTGCACTATGCTTAAACATCGGCGATCAGGAAAAAAACATTTTTTTATTTTATTTTATTTTTGCATCGGTGGACATTGCCAATGGCCATATTTTTGGCCATTGGCATGCTTCCTCGACTGGATGCATCCTTTTTTTCGAGCTGTCACGACTCTGTTTTGCTATTTGCAGAAACTTACTCAGTTGTCAATGGAGTACATTTCTGCAAATAATACTACTCATACTCGGATAGGTTAGGGTTTCTTGAATTGCTATTTACCTCATTTGCATGCCTTTCAGCAGCAGATGAGGTAATTTGCATATCCTAGCCTTGTCCATGTAAGGGGAGTTTTAGGAGCTCTCTTACACGCCCCTGCCGGCTGTTCCTGGATCGCTCAGAAGACATGTTGGCTGCATGGAGTCTTACCCTACTCTTAGACTCCGTGCAAGCCTTCGTGAATCTGGCCCAGTATCTCATTAGCTGTAACAGACAGAGCCTACATATCAGTGTAGAAGTTGTGTATCTCAATGTCAGATTCAAAATGATGCATCATTTGTGTCATCACCATGCTACCTTGCAAAGATATGGGTGTAATAATGAGAAATATTGGAAATGTATAATTTTCATAATCCTACAAGACTAAACAAACTGTGATATCTGTACAAGTGTACAGTGCACAGACACAGTTCTTTTACCATGTTGTAAGGAGTAACAGTGTCTTCAAAATTAAATATTACTTGGCACACTGACATGCTCCCTTGCAAAGTTATTTACTAAAATATGAAAAAATCATAATTTCCATAACCTAAATCCAGAACAAATGTTGATATCTGTACAAGTGTACAACATATAGGGACAGTTATTTTACCATGTTGGAACTATCAATACTGTCTTCAAAATGAGGTATTACTTAGCACATTCAGATTTTCCCTTACGTAGTTATTTACCAAAATATGAAAACAATCATAATTCCATAACCTAAGTCCAAAACAAACATTGATATCTGTACATGTGTAAAACATAGAGGGACAGTTATTTTACTATGTTGTAACTTTCAATACTGTCTTCAAAATGAGATATTACTTTGCACATTCAGATGGTCTCTTCCAAAGTTATTTACCAAATATGAAAAAAAAATCATAATTTCCATAACCTGAGTCCTAACAAAACTGATATCTGTACATGTGTACTGCATTCAGAACCCGTTGTTTTACCATGTAGACAGATATGATTGTAAATATACACATTCTTGGTCTAGCCAACATATGGCTGAATGGGTGCATGTAAAGAGAAAAGGCAAGGAAAGGACTGCCATTCCACTAATGAACCCAGAACAGGCATGGGACTTCAGTAGCAGGCAAGACCATCTGATCTGTCCATGTCAGCTGTGCTGGCTTAGCCCACTCAGACAGCTGACGATACCACTCCAGTCTCATGACCTCCTTCAGTGTCAGCAGTCTGCCTTACCTATGCCTTTTCTCTTTACATGTGTATCCATTCAGCAATGGACCTAGAGGGATCAAGTTATGTATTACTAAGCCCGTCCTGTCATCTAAACTCTACATGCCTGAAAAGCAGAATAAAAAATAAGTATTGCAGGATGGTCACTGACATATTAGATTGCGTGGTAGCACTCTCCTGGAAACAGTTGTTCTTTCTCAGCATCTTCACCAGCTCCTTACCACAGTTATTTGCTAAACTCAGAAAATATTATTTTACAAAACACATTTCATAATAGAGTTTTACTTACCATACTGGTCCTACTTGGTCATGGGTGTTTTCCATTCTTCTCACAAGCTGCCATGTTATCCATCTGCATAGCTCTCCTCATACCATTGTGGAGGTCAGGGGTCAAAAACAATGCAATGCCCTCCTCAGTTATGTGAACACCATCCCTTCTGAACAGGTGTGAACATCTTCAGTGGTGATGATGTCATGGCAGATTAATAGATCCACCGACCTTGTGCATCAAGCCATGCATGTTTGGGCACTTTCCCGGTACTCACACTCACACTATTCTATAACAACTGTCATGTGTGTGTGTGTGAAACAGATGACCTAGGGCACAGCTCACTACAGTGGCTGGACTTGTCACATACATACATATGTGAGCTACGGTCCAAGAAGCAGCAGCTAAAACTGTCAATGGTAACAGATGTAGTCGTGTTGACCGCAGGCTTCACACCTATGATGTGAATGAGGTCACATGTACATATATGTCTTGTCCATGTGTATTTGCCACACAGATACCTGCAGTGTGCAATGCACATACTGTTGTTTTACTGATATGTCATACAGTAGTAAATGCAAAACCCACAATGCATTGCTCAACAGTGTCACACACACACACACACACACACACACACTCAGCAATTGCAGGATTCAAACCCCTACCTACCTATGTCATGGTACAAGACAGATATGCATTACCACTATGCGCCATATGCTTTACTGGGAGTTTTTATTTCCACTGCTGTATTTGTGGGATACTGACATCATCAAACCGGCCAAAAGGGTATTCACCTCTTTCAATGTGTTTTCACAGTCTCCAAAAAGGCCACTCCTCTCATAGGATTAGACACACACACATACACCCCCCCACACACACATTCACAGGATTCAAACCCCTACCTAACTATGTTATGACACTAGGGGGATACGCATTAACACACCACGCTATATGCTTTATTGGGAGTATTCATTTCCATAGCTGTATTTGTGGGATGCTGATATCATCACACTTGGCAAAAAGGTATTCACCTCTCCTAATGTGTTTCCACAGTCTCCAAAAAGGCCACTCCTCTCAAAGGGAATCTCACACACACACATTCACAGGGTTCAAACCACTCCCTAACTCTGTTATGACACTAGGGAGATATGCATTAACACGACGCGCTATATGCTTTACTGGGAGTATTCATTTTCATAGCTGCATTTGTGGGATGCTAACATCATCACACTTGGCAAAGAGGTATTCACCTTTCCTAATGTGTTTCCAGAGTCTCCACAAAGGCCACTCCTCTCAAAGGGAATCTCACATACACACATTCACACTCAGCATTTGCAGGATTCAAACCCCTACCTAACTATGTTATGACACTAGAGAGATATGCATTAACATGACACGCTATAGGCTTTACTGCGAGTATTCATTTCCATAGCTGTATTTGTGGGATGCTGACATCATCACACTTGGCAAACTCTATGTTCCACACCAGAGGTATGCCCCTCATTGTTAAGGTCAGAACATACATTCATCTCACTGGACATACATATCCCATACACACACACATATCCTAGATGATCTCAGTGACGTACTTCTCATGAGCAAATGTCACACTTATACAAACCGAGGAGGTATCTGTCAAAGACCCTGGGACAGTGTTGATTATGGCTCAGACCACTTAATCCTTTACAAACCCATTCTATGGACAACTACTGGAATGCATGGATCATGCTATCCCAGATAACTACACGACTCACTCCTCCAAAGGCAGGGGACCTGTCTGGTGGACCACGGCTATTAATGAGCTATACAAGGACAGGAGGAGGCTACTACATGATAGAGCATAATCACAATCAGGAAGGCATCTCTGATCAGTACTATGGTATAGCTATGATCACTTGTTGATTCATCTAAGGCCTACTTCTAATGGACACTTGCAACAGACATTATGGACAATCATAAGGCCTTCTTTAGTTATGTCAGGGACCTGGGTGGGAACTCACAGATATGCTGTGAGTTACTGCATAATTACAAAAGATACAGTAAACCCACTGACATTGCAAACATCCTGGACAACAGGTTCAGTGGGAATGTTTCCCCACCATCCCCCCTGCAGTGCGCATGTCCATCCCAACAGGGTGTAGCCTCCCTGACATCACAGATGAATAGGTGAGTGCTGCCCTCTCCATAGCAGACAACACAGCATCAATGGGACCAGACGGTGTCCCAGACTGCAGCTTACATGAGATTCATGATGAACTTCACACTCACATTACATCACTGTTCAATATCGGAGTTACTACAGGATATGTACCCATGGAATGGCATACAGCTACAGTGTTCCCGCTCCACAGTGCTGGTGCCACAAGGGACCCTGGACAATATCGCACTATATGCCTAACTATCCTGGTCTGCTAAGCTATGGAGTGTATTGTCATGGAACACATACACATAGACATTGTGAACCTACAGACACTGGATCCTACACAATTTGGCTTTGTTGTCGGCAGATCTTGCCTCTTGCACCTGTTTGATGTCTTTAAACAGTTAACAGGTCCATAGACATACAGAGGGTTGTCCACACAGCCTACCTGGAGCTCGCACAACAGTTCAACACAATACCCCACTCGGCCTTTATACATAAGATCACTGGATTCAATATCTACACATATGTCACAAGATGGATTGCTAACTGGATCATGGACAGCACCCACATGGTCAGTATTGCAGGTGCCATGTCTGACTATACACCAGTTACACATGGCATCCCACATGGCTCGGTCCTGGGACCTCTCCTGTTCCGTATATATTTCTGAGATGTACTGGCTAACACAGGAGGAATATGGCTGACCATGTTTGCAGATGACTGCAAACTGTGTGCCATAATCGACTCCCCAGCTGGCACAAGCATCCTCAGAAAGGGTCTCACAGAGATGGATGACTGGTGCCAGAGCCATGGCCTATAGCTGCCTTCCTTTAGATGCATACTCATCACCTTTGGTACTAACATCGTACCCACACATTAGCACATAGGTGATGATACATCACATACGGTGTGTGTGATTTGTGATTTGGGGACCTGAATACTTAGTATTCTCGCCTTTGACATTCACGTTGCCAATGTTGTTGGACACACCTTCTATATAGCCCATCTTATCCCATAGGGTTTTACATCCAGATCAGGTGGGGTCATTGTGCCCCTATACTCATCAGGCCCATGCTTGGATACAATGCCCCATTTCGGATGCACCTTACTCAACACCTGCAGCAACTGGAATGTCCACAAATGTACCTAACCATGTGGATCTAGGGACTCACACAGATGGTATGCGCAGTTTGCCTATGGTGACCCCAGCTCTCCTCAGTTGTGTACTGCCTACTTGGATGCAATCTGTGCCTGTTGTTTGAAGCCATGTCCATCACAGCATTGATGGACAGGCTCCACATCAGGATATCAAAGTCCCTTACAGCTACACACTCCAGGGACAGGTATGTCAGCAATGATGTTAATAGGACATGCTGGAGGGGCAGATTCCCATCCCAGAGGCTCCACTCACTCGGGAATGAGATCACAGTCCCACATATGCTGAGACCCACACTGACCACCTACAGGTGACATCTTCACAGATGGATGGGTGATTGTATGTTTAGCCCTGGGATATGTTCTGGGTCCCTGCTAGGCAAAGGCAGAATGAAATGAACATATGTGGGATATCTTGTGTGACCTACTATTCACAGGCACAGTCTACTAACCTAGCAAGGTTGCAAAATACAAACACACTGTGGCTTGGCTTCTACATACCCTAGGGCAGATAGCCTAGTGTCAACCTCTGAACCTATGCTAATGTTTGGGATGCACATTGTTCAATGATGGTACTGATTGCAGGTTTTGTTTCATCTTTGCTTTCCAACTTTCTATGAACAACCTAGGTATCTGCATAACATATTTGATTATGACAGGGTTTCACTATATTATATATGTGTCTGTTGTCATGTCACTGTGTGCACATGGCGGATTGGTGAATAGTGAGAAGTTCCTGGGTTGACACATGCAACTGACATATGTGTGGGCCACTGCTGTACTCAGACATGCCTTAAGTGTGTGAGCATGCCCAGTTCAGACTTTCACTGTTTTGTTGCCTGACATTTGTCTCATATATTCAAGTGTGTGAGCATGCCCAGTGTGGCCTTGCAGTATGTTGCTGTCTGAGGTCCACTACATTTGTTGATGTGTGTGAACATTACCAATATTAACAGTGATACTATATGTGTGTTGAATATCAGGTTCTATTCTTACTGCAGGCCTCACCTTTGTGTCTTAACTCAACAGGAATTATACTATGCCTGCAAAGTTTCCATGGATACTTTGCACTGACTTATCAACATTTTTTTCATACAAGCTGACCATTGACATACTGTTATGGTTTAGTGGTTCTGTACTATGACTATAGTGAACTGTATCCTGGGTTCGAGGACTGTCACTGCTTCATATTTTCATACATGGCAGAACAGACTGCTTCAAGAAAAGTGAAGCAAATATGAACTTGTTAACCTGATTTTGCTGAACTATGCCCACATTTGACCAGACTTGCACAACATTGCTCAATGTTGACCAACATTGCCGAACAGTGCACAATATTGCTCAACATTGCCTGTAGTTGTGCTACTTAGTGTGTGCAATTTTGTTTACATATACTAAATAGTGGTGAGAGCTGTTTAGCACTGCTTTATATTGCTTAACACATAACAATCATGCCTCAGGTGGTGCTGCAGGGCTGCCTATTTTGGATAAACATTTTACACTCCCTATACATGTTTGTTAACAGGTAGTGTCAAGTTAGGCATCCCTTTGACTTTATGTGCGAGTCGGAGAAAGCTATCATTTCCAGGTTTCCTACTGAGCCAGTATATATGCTATGCGTTGCCTCTTTGCCAAGGCCAAAGCATACTTGGGCACACCTCCTTCTGCCTATTGGGGCAGGCTCAGGTTGTTCCTCCTCTGAGTCACGCTCTGCCTGTGATGACCTTGGCAATGGTGGGGGACTGTTGTGCCCAGCCCTATGTTGCTCCTGCTACAGCTGTTTTCACAGGATCATATTGTGTAGCATAGCACATACCATGACTATTTGGGTACATGTAGTTGGTGAGTACTGCAAGGCTCCACCAGATGTGTCCAAGCACTGGAACCATGACTTGAGCAGCCTAAACACACGCTTGATTACATTTTGTTTTTGTGTGTGTGCCTCATTATGGCGCTCTTGTTCAGGTGTGTGTGCATTTCTGATGGTTGTCATCAGCCACTGCTCAAGTGCATATCCAGCATCCCTCACTAGGTGAACATGAGGGATGTCACCATTGGCAAATGTCTGGTACAGCTGTGTCAGATGCCAGATATGGGAGTCATGGTAGCTTCTAGGGCAGCCAGCACACACATTCATTATTATGCCCTGGGCATCACACATGACCTGGCAGTTGATGGAGTGGTAACCCTTGCGGTTATAGTACACCCTACCCCACTTACCGGCTGGTGCTTTGATGCAAATGTGCATGCAGTCTATTGCACCCACTACCTCAGGGTATTCCGCTATTTGCTGGAAGTGACGCATATTGCTGGCCAATACCACACGGGAATTGGGGAAATATACATGCTCACCGACATGTGCTGACATGGCATTCAGGAACTGGTGCAGTTCCCTGGATGCTGATGCCTGTGAAATCCCCATCATATCGCCAGTTGGTCTCTGGAAGGTACCTGTTGCTAATATTCTTAGGCCAACACATACCTTGGTTTCCACTGGGATGGGTTCCCCTCTGTTGGTTCTGTGTGTGAGGCATGGCCTGCACAGCTCAACAATTTGCTGCATGAGGTCTCTGTCCACTCTATAGTGCTCCACTATCTCCAGCTCATGTAGCCCCTGGTAGGTTACCCTAGGCCTGTACACTCTTCTCCGTCTCCTCACTGTGGGTTGCTCAGCAGCATTTGCATTGTCACCACCCTCAGCAAGTTGCATATGTCGCCTTATAACAGCAATGGCAGCCCCTAACATTTCTTTGTCTCAGTAAAGCTTTTTCAGTTTTCACTTCTATTAGCTTACTGCAGTGTTGCAGTGTCTCTGAGAAAAACATAGTGGAAAGTAGTTTGCTGAGTTTTAAGTGCTGGGCTGGGCTAGTGTACTGCCTGTGTAATTGCCTGAATCTGATTGTTTTCACCTGCTAGCTCTGCTAGTACTCCCTGGTTAACTTCCTACTATTTGTTATGCTTCCTTTTCCCTTTCTGTTTCCTCAGGGGGGCAGCGCCGCACACACAAGTGCAAACATGTGCACACCAGCTCACACGCGCACACATGCTTACACGTGCTACAACTTGCTTATTCTTGCTTACACGCATGCACACAGGTGCAAACGCGCTTACACGGGTTTCAACATCCTTACACTTGCTTACTCTGGCTCAAACGCGTGCACACAGGTGCACACGTGCACACAAATGCTTACTCAGTTTTACAGGTGCTCACACGCGCGCATACACGGTGCAGGCATTTCTACTAGAAATGTTGGTGTTGTTCACGGCATACACCTTCAATTTCTTGCCTTTAGCTAGGGTACCTGTTGACACACCTCTTCCAGTGATTAGTATCTGACAGCAGACACATGCCACTCTACTCCAATGAGCTTCACTTCTCTCAGACATACCCCCCTTATGATGTCACCTATCTTCTACTCTGTTACACCCCTTATCCTACTCCTACACTACATTGACTGTGCTCTTTTGCTATGTAAACTTGTGATTCACTATCCTTACCCTCATTTGCATAGGATTGCCTACTAATGCTTGGTTACAACTCTTAGACTGAGCTTCCCCCCTTAGCAACCTCTACTCTGTAGCCATTGTGTCTTTGGACTGCCATTCCCTTGCATTGTATATTGGGGATTACTGTGAAATCCACATTTCTGCATTTTAATTATTGGTTTTCTGGTTTTTACAGCACACTGTGTTTGCGTGGCGCTGCACTATGCTTAAACATCGGCGATCAGGAAAAAAACATTTTTTTATTTTATTTTATTTTTGCATCAGTCGACATTGCCAATGGCCATATTTTTGGCCATTGGCATGCTTCCTCGACTGGATGCATCCTTTTTTTCGAGCTGTCATGGCTCTGTTTTGCTATTTGCAGAAACTTACTCAGTTGTCAATGGAGTACATTTCTGCAAATAACACTACTCTTACTCGGATAGGTTAGGGTTTCTTGAATTGATATTTTACCTCATTTGCATGCCTTTCAGCAGCAGGTGAGGTAATTTGCATATCCTAGCCTTGCCCATGTAAGGGGAGTTTTAGGAGCTCTCTTACACGCCCCTGCCAGCTGTTCCTGGATCGCTCAGAAGACATGTTGGCTGCATGGAGTCTTACTCTACTCTTAGACTCCATGCAAGCCTTTGTGAATCTGGCCCAGATTCTCATTAGCTGTAACAGACAGAGCCTACATATCAGTGTAGAAGTTGTGTATCTCAATGTCAGATTCAAAATGATGCATCATTTGTGTCATCACCATGCTCCCTTGCAAAGATATGGGCATAATAATGAGAAATATTGGAAATGTATAATTTTCATAATCCTACAAGACTAAACAAACTGTGATATATGTACAAGTGTACAGTGCACAGACACAGTTCTTTTACCATATTGTAAGGAGTAACAATGTCTTCAAAATTAAATATTACTTGGCACACTGACATGCTCCCTTGCAAAGTTATTTACTAAAATATGAAAAAATCATAATTTCCATAACCTAAATCCAGAACAAATGTTGATATCTGTACAAGTGTACAACATATAGGGACAGTTATTTTACCATGTTGGAACTATCAAATACTGTCTTCAAAATGAGGTATTACTTAGCACAATCAGATTCTCCCTTACGTAGTTATTTACCAAAATATGAAAACAATCATAATTTCCATAACCTAAGTCCAAAACAAACATTGATTGTACATGTGTAAAACATAGAGGGACAGTTCTTTTACTATGTTGTAACTTTCAATACTGTCTTCAAAATGAGATATTACTTAGCACATTCAGATGGTCTCTTCCAAAGTTATTTACCAAATATGAAAAAAAAATCATAATTTCCATAACCTGAGTCCTAACAAAACTGATATCTGTACATGTGTACTGCATTCAGAACCTGTTGTTTTACCATGTAGACAGATATGATTGTAAATATACACATTCTTGGTCTAGCCAACATATGGCTGAATGGGTGCATGTAAAGAGAAAAGGCAAGGAAAGGACTGCCATTCCACTAATGAACCCAGAACAGGCATGGGACTTCAGTAGCAGGCAAGACCATCTGATCTGTCCAATAGCTGTGCTGGCTACCCACTCAGACAGCTGATACCACTCCAGTCTCATGACCTCCTTCAGTGTCAGCAGTCTGCCTTACCTATGCCTTTTCTCTTTACATGTGTCCATTCAGCAATGGACCTAAGGGATCAAGTTATGTATTACTAAGCCCGTCCTGTCATCTAAACTCTACACATGCCTGATAAAAGCAGAATAAAAAAATAAGTATTGCAGGATGGTCACTGACATATTAGATTGCACGTGGTAGCACTCTCCTGAAACAGTTGTTCTTTCTCAGCATCTTCACCAGCTCCTTACCACAGTTATTTGCTAAACTCAGAAAAATATTATTTTACAAAACACATTTCATAATAGAGTTTTACTTACCATACTGGTCCTACTTGGTCATGGGTGTTTTCCATTCTTCTCACAAGCTGCATGTTATCCATCCTGCATAGCTCTCCTCATACCATTGTGGAGGTCAGTCAAAAACAATGCAATGCCCTCCTCAGTTATGTGAACACCATCCCTTCTGAACAGGTGAACATCTTCAGTGGTGATGATGTCATGGCAGATTGTAGATCCACCGACCTTGTGCATCAAGCCATGCATGAGCCCATATTGTAAACGGCCTTGTGAGCTGCCCATTGACTGTTTTCTGTTTTCCATATCTGTTGAGGAATTATATCATACCACACAAAATGACAATGTGGCCACCATGACGGCAGGTGTTCAAAAATTGCTGTGATCTGAAACTGTAACCTTCTGAGTGATTAACTGATGACATCAATCCCTTCAATATGCAGCACAGGAATGTTGGGCTCAGGGTAGATGGCACACTTCTCTTCTAACAACTGCAGTACTCTGCTCCATTGCATACCTCCTGTTGCAATCCAGTATACCTTCACACTGGATGTGGGGATGCTTAAGTTGTACTGGTTTTCAGTTTTGGAGGCATGGCTGGCAGCCCAGTGAATGTAGGAATGGTCACATACCCTCACTCTCACTTGTTGTTCTCCTGGTCATGAAGCCATGCCAGTGTCAGAAGGTGGACAAATCTGCACAGGAAAGAAAATGCAAACAGATTACTACTGATATTTGACAGATGTACTGGAAGGCTACATATATATGTTTATCATATGCATTACCTGGTTAGCCCATCCAAATCTTCCATACTAGCCACAGGGGCAGTATTCTTTGCATTAGGTACATAAGTGGTGATGACGCTGCAGAGCTTCATACCTACTACACACACACACACACACACACACACACACACACACACACACACACACACACACACACACACACACACACACACACACACACACACACACACACACACACACACACACACACACACACACACACACAGGTTTTGTATTAGCATGTTCTAATACATGTTAGTGTGGAGTACAGAGGCATTCGTTATCATTCAGTAGAAATACTATATCATTATAATTCAGTCAAAATAGCATATGCTGGATGTTACTGAGCCCTTCCTCCCACCACCTAATTTCTACCCATGACTGACAAAGCGTGGAAACATGCCCAACTGCTGAGTATAAGCAGAAGTACAGTAATACAAGCAGAAATGTCAAACTTATCTGGTTCATCCATGTAAGAATTAGTCACAAAAGTAATAATTCCAGTTATCGCATCTGACCATCACTCTGGTTACAATAAGACCCATCAGTTTTCCTCAATGCAGTATGTGCATATTGTTAACAGATAATACATTATTCTTGAAAGCTGGATACATAAACAAAAAATTATAATAACCATCACTGAAACCTGAGCTATAGATAACCTTGTTACACCATATCTGTATAATGATCTTCAGCAGTCTAACCATGTATGCACAAGCACTTCCCTGGTACACAAATGAATTATTTCCCCTACCAACATCTTCATTATTACATGTTATAAACATGTCCCTAAATGAAGCATTCACCCAAATGACCCCTTCAGGAAAATGTTGAGATACGCACAATCACCAAAATTATATATAGATATAGATATATAGATGTATATATATATATATATATATATATATATATATATATATATATATATATATATATATGTGGCCAATGTATATATGTGCAAGTACATTATGTACATACATATATATCCATATACACACATATGCATATTTATATATATATATATATATATACATGTATATATATATATATATATATATATATACATGTATATATACAGCAAGAAAAAAAATCAGAGGTTTAGGAGGGTAGGCAGTTGATGAAGAATGAGAGGGGTTGCTTGCAATGATTCCAAGCAGAGAGAAACACAACCTGGCTGGTGCATTCATCAAACTGATGACTTCTCCTTATGTGAATAACAGTGACAGCAGCTGAGACTTTTCCCAGAAAAGTGATAATGACTCACTGCTATATTGTAACTGCACTTATTGCTAATGTGATAATGCCCTTCCTTTCATTACTGCAAAGGTATGCATGTTCAGACACAGGTGATAATTGCTGCACATGACCTGTTGAGTAGGCATTCATTATATTACATTGTGCAGCTGTTATGTAACACAGACTCAGTATCATCAGTAAGGAGAAGACCTGAGTCATTCCGTCAAATGGTATAACACTTAGATATTACTGAGCCCTTCCTCCCACCTAAATTCCACACGACTGACAAAGCCAGGATAAATGCACAAACAATATGGTAGCTCCATGTTGTCAGTTGTCACCTAATGATAACCTTTATCTCACTCAGGCACTATAATCACAAATAGAATAATACAAGCAGAAGTGATGTAACCCAATGTAATTTGCAGACTGACTTTCTATATGTCCCCACTAACCCCTCCAGTTGTTTTCATTCTGTTTGCACAGGCACCAAAATGACACAAATTAGCCCAGCAGTCACTTCAACAGTGAGAACATGCATGCACAAGCACTTCCCTGATACACACTGAATTATTTCCCCAAGCAACATCATGTCCAGGTATACATGCACCCAAAATGAAACGGTTCCACAAACAAGCCTTCAGTAACATTTCCTAGTATGTGCAACCACCAGCATGAACACTTCACCCAAGAAATCCCTTCAGTAGAATGTTGAGTTATGCACAATGTCCAAAATTAAACGCTTACCCAAATGAAACGTCTGTAAGATTTGCTAGTATTAAACCACCAAAATGAAGCATTCACCCATGTGAGCCCTTCAATATAATGTATGCACAGGCACCAGAATGAAAGTTTCCCTGAAACAACCATTCAGTAACATTTCCTGGTATGTACAAGCACCAAAATGAAAAATTCAGAAATGAACACCGAATGTGCAGGTGGGAAATTGCATCACATTATCTGTTGAGTAGACATGCATCGTATTCCTTGTACAGGTGTAATATATAACAGAGTCATTAGGACAAAGACCAGAGTAATTAAGTCAAAGTAGTACAGCAGTTATATGTTACTGAGCACTGGATATACCATCGAACACAGTGAAGACAGTCAAACAGTGGAGAAGCTATGGGACAACAGTGATGTTGCAATGAACTGGATGTCCCTTCAAAATTGATGAACAGACAAGACAAGCATTGGTCATGGAGGCTGCCAAGAGACCTACAACAGCATTGAAGGAGTTGCAGGAATTTCTGCCAAGTACTGTTTGTGTGCTACATGTGACACCAATCTCCCGTATTCTCCATGTGTCTGGACTATGGGTAGGGTTGCAAGACAGAAGCCTTTTCTTACACAGAAAAGCATCCTAGACCTAAATCCAATAGAAAATCTGAGTGGTGACCTGAAGAGGGCTGTGTACAAGAAATGCTCTTGTAAATTTGGGACCAGCAGATGTACATAAAGGACATTTGGTTTTCAGGGTTTCACTTGAAACAGCTGACAGAGATGAGAAAGTGGCCTATGGCAATAATAAGCTTTAGATAGTCAGGAACACAACAGTATGTAAAACTGATCTAAGGGTTTGCAGCATATTCAAACTTGAATAAGAAGGATGCTTTATGCTCACCAAATGATTTATAAAAATCAGTGTATACCAAGATTATATATTCCCCCCTTGAAAATGATTACATGTATAATCTGCAATCGTGGGACTCCACACATATCTACTGACCTCAGAAGTGGTGGCTTGGATTGCAAGAGTCCGATTGGCTACCATCACTTGCTTAATCACAAACTTTTAAAGTGGATTTTCTTTAAAAACTTCAATGTGAACTTAATGTAAAAACACGCTGAATCGTAACTATATAAGGTAATTTAAACATTCAGTTACGATTTCAGCATGTTTTACATTAAGGTGAACTACAAATATGCAGTACACTTTCTCTTGCTTGTGGAAGGCACTCGGGGGTAACAGCTTTCAATTTGTATCTTCTCATGGCTCTCTCGGATTTAAGCACACAGTGCCATGAGAAGGTACTCAGTGTTGATGAGTTAAGAAATATGAATATTTACATGATAAAATGAAGCTGTACTCTAAACTCAGTGTATTTGTATGCATGCATTTGTTAGATTCTGCAATGTTTAGCAGTTTCTATGTGAAGTTTAAAATAACTCACATTTTCTGAGATAGCCAGCCCTAAAAGGTTCAACTGAATTGATTAAACACTGCAACCATAATCACAATACCATAAAGAACCAATGCAGAAATTCAGAAGTATGAAATGGGTCATAATAGCTGGGTTGATTTGCATTAAGTGTTGCTAATACTATCTGGGAAAATTAGCAGCAATGAGTATTCGAGCATGTATGAGGGTGAGAGATTGGCATAATGGTTAAGGTGTTTACCTTGCAGACACATGGGGTAATTGGCTAGGCTTAAAATAGTCCACAAGGGCAGTTAGCCTAGTACTAATCTATGAATCTATGCAAGATGGTAGAATTATGCTTGAAACATTTTCAAACAAAATATCTCTTCCATCTAAAGCTGTACTCTTTATTTTTGATGTGCTGTTAACAGTAGCTCCTTTCCTTTCAAAAACCTTAATTTCATCATAACTCCATCAAAACTATTACTTTTGCGGGGCTTAGCAAATTTCTTGTCTGTGTGGTAGGAGGCTCTATGCCCTTTTATTGAATAAAAGATTGGCTGTAAATGGCTAAGTTATAGCAGTCTATGCAAACAAAAGCAATAACAAGTATGGATGCAGTTCACAAATCTCTTATACCTTATGTAAATGCGCTCTGTCACATATGTGCAACGTGCAAAAAAAAAAGGATTATTTATAAATGAAGGCTGTACATACCACCACTTCCACCAAACCAAGGGTATGCAAAATTGCCCTAAGAATATGCTGTGGGTAGAAGTATGAGAATATAGAAACACTCTTCTAATTGAAGGAAGGTGACAGACCACTCCAATAATTCCAGAGTACAGCCGCTGTCTTGTGTTCCACCAACAGCAAACAACCCCACTAGTATATTTAGTGAAGTTACCCAGCACAATCCTGCTCCCTTAAACACTGGAAATGCAAAATCCATTTCAGTGGTTTCAAGGCAGAATTTGATTAAAAAGAAAATCTTGGCAGACACATCAGCATTCTTTCTTGCCCCTGAAGTGATCAGAGCTGTTGCCGTGCAACCTCTACCTGTCAGTGACTGTGTGCACCTTCACACTCATGTCAGTCATTAGAGCCCTTAAACCCCTAGGCCCAGTATTAGTGAATAGAGTTCACTAACAGCTCATAATTTCAGTCAACAACTACAGTCTCTGCAACCTATGTATATACCTGGCCTGTGGGAGCGTAGCGTTCTCAGATATATACTCCAGTAGTAACAACTGCTGTTGTCTGTTGACTGCTCCTACCTACCTATCGGTAATCTGACCTTCTGTATCTGGCACCCACCCACCAATATATAAATGAAAAACAGTTCCAGACTGCTAGAAGGAATAATCTTTTTGAAGTTTATTATAAATTCACCAAACCATGAGCGCTTTCATCTCAGAATGAGACTTCATCAGATAAAACAATACAGTGCTACACCTACTATATATAATGCCATAAATAACTTTGATTAACTAACCAATTAAGAACTTAAAGCAGCACTACCAGCTGATTTTAAAATGAATATATATATATATATATATATATATATATATATATATATATATATATTGTTGTAAACCATAAGACAATTTACAAAAATACATTGAAGTTGAATTAAGTTAATAAAATAAATAATTGAGTAAAAAACTTCCCTACATTGTAATAAAACTTAAATAATGTATAATGAAACTATTATGGAATGATACTATTCTCACCTATAACTCAAACCTTTGCTGCTCTCTCAATGAGTGTAGCCTTAGTGCTGATGTATTCATTAAGACCTGGGGGAAAATTGGCCTTAAGTCTCAGTTGCCATCTTAATTCCCGGTTCAACAATAAATTCTTTGTATCACCCCCTCTAGTATTATTTTTAACCAAATAAATAATTCCAAATTTAAAACTACTAAAAGATGCACAGGAAACAGAATGTTAGTATAGGGTGCTGGTATCTTTACTAACCCTAATATCGTTAAGGTGTTCATATATTCTATCTTTCAGTGCCCTTTCGGTTTTCCCAATATAAAATGATGAACAGTGTGTACAGATGGCCAAATATACCAACATTCTACTATGACAATTTCCTTTACAGAATTTAACAACACTGCCCAAACCATTATTCAATTTTATAGACTCTTCTTTATAGATGTCAGAACTTTGCCCACACCTGCCACATGAACTAGTTGCTTTCTTGCTATTCTCCTTGTTATCATCTCTTTCAAACAGCCTTTTAAAACTCATTCCTGTTCTGTAGATAAACTGAGGTCTGTTCCCTACCACTTCATATAGCTCCTTGTTGGTTTTCAATATACTCCAATTAGCTTTCACTATTTTTATAAAGAAGTCAGAAAACATTAAATTCAGTAACACAAGCCCCCTGGTAATTTTTTGAAGCCTTACCAGTTTCTGTCATATTAATAAATGGTTGACCAAGTAAAGCTTTGTATTTAGTCCCCCAACCATTATAAACTTCCTCCAGTGTTATACCAACCAATTCTCTAGGATATCCTCTCTCAATAAACTTTTTACCAAGGAAACTAAATTCTTCAAAAAGATCATAAAAGTCGGACATCATCGTAGCCAACCTGACAGCCTGTCCTTTAATCAAACTCCTTTTTTGATGGAAAGGGTGGGAACTATCGTGGTGTAAATAACTGTTACACCATGTGGCCTTGTGGAAAATCCTGGACTTAAAACCCTGTGGTGACTTACTAATAGTGATGTCTTACTAATAGTGATGTCTAAATAGTTAATGCTGTGATCATCGACAGTATAAGTGAAGGAAAGAAAATGTGTGGTATTATTTAAATGATCAATGAAATCCACTATACTATCCTTAGTACCATCCCAAATTACAAAAATGTCATCCAAACGTCTCAGATAGCACTTCATATTTTTTCTATAAATACTTTTCAACACAAACCTTTCTTCCCATTCTAACATCACTAAATTAGCATAAATGGGGGCACAAGCTGCCCCCATAGCTACACCACTGGTTTGTTGGTAGTATTCACCTTGGAAGCCTATATAATTGTTATCCAAAATGACTTCCATTAGTTCCAGGATTAATAGCTTCTGGTCGAAAGGTAAATCCAGGTGTTTATGGATACTATCCTCAAAAAATTCTTGTCCCTGAACCTGTGGTATACAGGTAAATAGATCCTTAACATCAATTGTTAAGAATACACAGTTTTCTGACCACAAATCCTTATTTAGTTTACTAAGGAAATCCCAGGAGTCTTTAATTAAATGTTCCATCCTTGTTACTATATTTTTGGTAAGGCTATCTATATAAACTGCCAGGGGTTGTGTTTTTGAAATACTGGCTGATACAATGGGTCTAAACAGGGGCTCAGAAATAGACTTGTGGACCTTAGGCACCCCAAAAAACTGAGGAATAATAGGATGTACTTGTCTCAAAAAATGGTATGTTGATTTGTCGACTCTATTTTCTAATAGATATTCTTCGAATCGATCCTCCTATATGCAATTAAAATCTCATTATATGAAACTGAAGTATATGTGTTTAAATCCAACAAAATGTTAGTTAAGGCATTATTGTCAAATAATACAACACCACTCCCTTATCTGGTTTCATAATCCTAATATCTTTCTGTGTTTAAGTAGCTTCTCTTCTTCCTTACTCAAATTGTGATGTTCCATTTTTCTTTTGTTCTTTGTGTAAGTATCATAGATCTCATTTGTGACAATGTTCTCAAAAGTAACAAGTGCTGGATGATGTACTATACCTTACTAATCCTCTGTTAGTAATATAATTATCTCCCAAGGTTCTTTTATGAATCAAACTCAAGTTTAATTTTCTAAGGTAAAGTTTAAAATCTACTAAAATATGAGCTAAAAACCCTTTGAAAATAAATCAAAATAAATTTTGTCCAAAACAAAAGAAGTATAGTTAAAAATTTTAAAACCTTTATACTCAAAAACTATACCATCCGCATGTTGAATAATATTTATCTGCCCTTCTTCCCCACACTCTTCCATCCATAATTGTTCCCATTTAAACTTGTTGAGTACCCCGGGTCTGATGGAGGTCTGGCTTTGTTTGCCAGGTGTTCTGACCTCCTTGGACCTAAAAAATGTTCATGTGGTTCAGAAAAGGAATCAAGCTCATCTAAATCTCTATTAGAAGCACCACCACCATGATTATTTCTACCATGGAAGTTATTTCTTTGTGTTTCATTAGGTTCTACTAAATCAAATTGCATAGGGTAAGCCAATTCCTATATTTTATTTCTATTTTTCGAATTATTGAAAGGTCCAGGGTACATTTTACCTTTAATATATTGTTCTTTGTCCCTCATAAACTTTTTTTGCTTCCTAGCAAAAACCTTATTAATCCTAGCATCCATTTTTTTCAAAATCCTATTATACAAAAATTTATATTCATCAAACAACAAGTCTTTAAGAATATCATCATTGAGTTTCTTTATATCAACTAACAAACCATGCAGCAAGGTTTCATTGTACTTAATCAACTTCAAAATCAAACCAATCCCACACTCATCAAAAAAATCATGAAAATCTTTTAGGACAATATCAGAATATAAAACACCAAATGGATATTTAAAAATTCTAAGTCCCTGAGGAACTATTTTGTGACTGACACAACAATGCAGATATCTGTTATCAATCTGCAAACATTTGTACTTAAACAACTTTTTTTTCAAATAGATAAATTAAGTCTCTTAAAGTAGGAACATTAGTTTCATTTAAATCATGTCCAGCCATATTACTATCTAAGTGTTTATCAGCAAGAGATGTATTAAATTCAAAATTTCTATCCAAAACATCTTTAAAACAAAGACACTGCAACATTGAAACTAGGTATAGTGTCTTTGGTAGCTTTAGCGGCATTAATAACAGTACCTGTAGGTTTACAATTCATCCTGTTGTTCTGTTATATTAAGTGGAGATGATCCTTAGTTCCATTTCTTGTTACCACCATTGCTCACAACCAGCCATGTACAGAACAGTTGCGTATGGAATTAGCTCCATCTGCTGGCTTGACTTGGCTGAACAAGTCAATAAACCTAGTCAGGTCCCCTCTTAAAGTAGGTAATTCCTCATGTACTTGTATAACTTCTTGTTGTGTCCTAGTTATACAACTAGGACTAAACATTATATCTTGTCCGATAATGGTAGAATCAATAACCAGAGTGTGTGGCCTTCCCTTCTGATGTTCATGAAATTTTACTAGTCTTATATACTTCATGGAGAGATAAGAAAGGGCTTTCTTCCTTGAATAACCTTGTGAATATTGACAAACCATTTATTCATTCTGGTACCCAATATATATAAAACTCTTAAGCTACACTCAGCAGCACAGTGCACACTATGCTATATTTGCCAAGATGCTATGAAAATGATATGTAAAATTATTATTTGTATTAACCATATCTCATGGGCATATTGCAGATAAGCTAGTTCTGCACATGTAACAGGACAATGCATAAAAACACTAAAAGGCACAGAGAATGAAGATAACATAGTTATGCATAAACCAATGGACACTGCACAGCAAAAAATGTTGTAGACCTGAAGCTAAATCTTCTTTTCACAATAAAACTAATGGAATTCCACGAGGATAATATGCTTCTATAAGAAATATGGTGGCCATCATTACAAAAATGTAGAGGTTTTCTAATCCAAACTGCATTGAGCACAGAATTTTCTGAGATAAAAAGGACAGACTTTTCTGAAAATTAGAAAAAGAGGAAGTGCATGACAACTGAGGTTGTTTAGTCAGTTAATATTTTAGTCAAATGCCCACAAGTAAAGTTACAATATTCAACAACACACCTTAAGCATTGTTCTACCTATTACAGCTGATACATAACCTCAAAATATGCAATATAATTCCTTATAATGTAACCATGTGTAAGTTAATTTGACTATATGGGACCAAAATGATTTATGTCCTTTGGTGCAATACCAGGAGCAGAAGTAGAAGTCAATTGATTCTAGCCCTTTCTTCATAAAATGTGCACAGATCTCAATGTGGCAGCTCTGAGAGCAAAATGTTTGTGTTTTAAAAAAGTATTTGAAGGCAGCCGACATTTTGGATAAGGGCTTATTTAGTGAGTTGTGTAGATAGATATAGGTAACAAAGCAGTATAGTAATATAATGGGAATAAAAGCATAATATAATGGGAATAAAAGCTAAAGTGTAAGCTCCAAAGTAAAGCAGAATTGGGTAATGCACATATTTATACACAGATGTAAAAATACAAGGCTAAACAAGATTGCCACTCTTACCTCAGAAGTTGAAAGAGGTCGAACGTTATCATCACAAATGAAACACATTTGCTGGAATTGCTGAATGCAAACATTTGAATTATTTGCACCTGGGAAGTCTATAGTAATAAAATTGTCTTTCAGTTCCTGAGGTACAGTTCTATATGTGCCTACTTTGTAGAGGGAACTGTTTCTGTACACTTCCACGTACATCTGATGACCATGTGGTTGTAGGGAGCTGTTGGCTTGCTGACCTCTACCAATTGTATCTTCCTGTCTGCAGCATAAATTAGGCCAGGGATCTAGATCTGACGCATTGTAGCACCTCAATGCAATTGTCACGGAGACGATTACAAAGAAAAAAAATTATCGATAACAAGCAGATTATCAAATATACATTAAGGTCAGACATGTTTTCCTGACTGTTGTAGTGTCTGTTGATGTTTGGAAGAAAATCTGGGCTACTATCCATCATGTCCAAATGTAGGACTGCTGTTGCTGACAATGCCGGATGTCCATTGTCTTTAACCATGATCACAAGAGTATAAGATGAGGAATAGTTACTTTGAAATTGTCTTGTAGTTTGTATTTCTCCCATGTACTTAGATATGCTGAAGAGTTTGGGCACATTGGATTTAAGAAGCTGGTAAGAAAGCCAAGCACTATGACCCACATCAGCATCAACTGCTGATGCTTTTGCTACTAAATATCCCGCACTTGAAGATCTAGATATTCTGTTAGCTACTTTAGAGCCTTTCATTAGGGAGGGATGCAATATTTCTGGGGTGTTGTCATTTGCATCCACTACATAAACCTTTATGGTAACTGTTCCACTTAGCTGTGGAACGCCAGTGTCTCTGGCTTCAATTTGGAACTGAGATTCTCTCTCTTTCTCATAATCTAAAGAAGTTAGCACATATATGGCACTGTCTTCTGCACCCATGGAGAAATATGTGGATGATGTTTGACTTTTATTTGGGATTCCTATAAACAAGTACGATGTCTGTGCATTCTGTCCTGCATCGGCATCCTCCACAGTTACCTTCCCAGCTAGTGTCCCTGGTAAGTTATTTTCAGTGACATATACCTCATAACATGTTTCAAAATACCTGGGTAGATTGTCATTCACATCGCTGACTTGTATTTGGAGATTTGTATATGCTGATCAGACCAGAAATCCCTGATCACTCGCCCAGATTGATACGTTATACTGTGATACCAGCTCCCGATCCAAAAGAGCACTAGTTATTAAGCTGAAGTAATTATTTAGAGAAGGTTTAAGCTGGAATAGGAGACCATCCAAAATCTTGCAACTAACATGCCCATGTCTTTATCTCCTACAATAATAAAGGCAATTACTGTGCCTAATGAAGCATCCTCAGGAACTGAATGATTTTCAGATTTTACAGTAATCTCAGGAGTATTGTCATTCACATCAGTGATATCTACTAATACTGTGCAGTGGGCAGCCTGTGCGTATGTTCCTTTGTCTACAGCAGCTAGATTCATTTCATACCTGCTGACCTCTTCAAAGTCTACTGAGCCATTCAAAGTGATTGCATCAGTTACAGGGTCTAAAGTGAAGATTTCCAGTGCTTTGGACATGGTACTGGCACTGAAAGAGTACATTATTTCAGTGTTTGTACCCTTATCTAAATTGGTGGCATTTAATTTAATGACTAAACTCCCTTTTGGAGCATTTTCTTCCAGGGTTATGACATGCTGACTCTGGCTAAATACAGGAGGATTGTCATTGGCATCTAAGACATTGATTATAATCCTAGCCGCAGCAGAATGCTGTTGGTACCCCCATCATAAATGGTCGTTATAAGCAAATACGTCTTCTCTTGTTCTCTGTCCAGTGCTCTTTCAAGTACAAGCTCTGGAAACTCGCTACTGTCCATAGGGTTAGAATTTTTTAAAACAAAGTGTTTGTTAGGGCTCAGATGATAAACGCTGACTGAGTTGGTACCAAGTGGTGGCTTGGATTGCAAGAATCCGATTGGCTGCCACCACTTGCTTAATCACGAACTTTTAAAGTGGATTTTCTTTAAAAACTTCAGTGTGAACTTAATGTAAAAACACGCTGAATTGTAACTATGTAAGGTAAATTAAACATTCAGTTATGATTTCAGCATCTTTTACATTAAGGTGAACTACAAATATGCAGTACACTTTCTCTCGCTTGTGGAAGGTACTCGTGGGTAACAGCTTTCAATTTGTATCTTCTCATGGCGGGCTCAGGTTTAAGCACACAGGCACCATGAGAAGGTACTTGGGGTTAATGAGTTAACTGCACTGCATCGCAGTGGTCACCATGGTGACATATCTGAAGGGTATGTAAGAGTCCTGCAATATAACTAACAATCTGTCATTGCAAGATGTGTGCACAGAGATGAACATAATGGTGGAACAAATGGCCTACAGTAGGAACATGTCTGAAACATCACCCTTATACGGTGCTACAACAGTGTATATATCACTATTACAATGGCAACTGTTACAGATCTACACAACAGCATATCACAATACTGCATTCCACAACCCTTGCGACCTGTAATGTGGTTCTAACATGAGCAATGAACATGTACTATGGAATCCTATGTTAGGACAGCAAATATGGGGAATACATACCTTAACAAACATTGGAAGCATATATGTGCATACACTCCAAATAATATATTGTGGAAGCAGCTTTTGAGGTACTGACAGCATTCACTCTTCATGAGTATGAACCTTCCAGCAAGTACAGGTCCTCAATGTTACACCAAGAAATAGGTTCATAGGTTCATAGGTTCATACTAGGCTATCTGCCCTAGGGCATTTATAAGCCTAGCCAGAGTGTGTTTGGCTTTCTCCACTCATTTTAAATTAATTTTTCTATGCCCTTTTTCGAGGTTAGTATACTGTGCCTCTGTCTAACAGTGACACAGAAGTGATACCCGGGGTAAACCTACGATCTCCCATCCACTCATCAAGATTCTTCTTGAACAGAGTCAATGAGGGACTCTGCCTAACCTGGACTGGGATTTTATTCCAGAGTGAAGGGAGCCTCTAGGTTATGAATCTGTCCCTCCAGCATGTCCTATTTATTTCAGTGCTGAGGTTCAAATCTCTCAAGCGCATAGCTCGATGGGATTTGGATTTTCTGAGGTGCAGCATGTCCATTAATTCCGGGTTGGACATGGCTTTATACGTCAGGCACAGATCGCCTCTGAGCAGGCAGTATGCCACTGAGTAGAGCTGGAGTTTCTTTAACCAGGCAGCATAAGGCATCTGTTTGAGTCCTTTGATCCTCTTGGTGAGGTACATTTGGGGTCTTTCCAGTTGCTGCAGGTGTCTGGTAACGTACATCCCAAAAGGGGCATTGTACTAAATTATGGGCCTGATGAGGGATGAGTAAAGAGGCACAATGACCTCCCCTGATGTAGATGTGAATCCCTTCATGATTAGGTGGGCTATATAAAATGTTTATCTAACCACTTTGGCCACGTGGTTGTCAAATGAGAGATTGCTATCAACTTGAGTCCCCAGGTTCCTAATTACTTCTTCTGTACTTAATGGATTACCACCTATGTGGTAATTTGTGGGCACTTTGTTTTTGCCAAAGAGGATGACTTTACACTTTTTGGCATTTAGCTTGAGGCCATGGCTCTGGCACCAGTTGTCTGTTTACATGAGGCCCTTTTGGAGGATGCTTGTGTCAGCTGGAGAGTCGATTATGGCGCCCAGTTTGCAGTCATCTGTGAACTTGGTCAGCCACAGTCCTTCCGTGTTGGCCTGTACCTCCGAGAAATATATACCGAACAAGAGAGATCCCAGGACTGAGCCTTGTAGGATGCCACTTGTAACTGGTTTGAAGTCTGACATGGCTCCAGCAATTCTAACCATGTGGGTTGTGTCCTTGAGCCAGTTTGCAACCCATCTAGTGATATAAGGGTTTATATTTAAGCTGGTGAGCTTATCTATAATGCCCGAGTGGGGTATTGTATCGAAGGCTTTTGCGAGGTCCAGGTAGGCTGTGTGGACCACCTTCCCCTCGTCAATGACCTTGGTGACTGTTTCAAAGAAATTGACCAGGTTTAAGAGGCAGGATCTGCCCTTAACAAAGCTGAACTGGGAAAGATCCAGTGTCTGTAGGTCCCCAATATCTTTATTTATGAGGTCCATGATGATCCTTTCCATAGCTTTGCAGAACAAGCTAGTCAGGCTTATGGGGCGATAGTTTCCAGGATCCATTGAGGCACCACCTTTGTGGAGAGGGACCACTGTTGCTGTACGCCACTCTTTGGGTACATATCCTGTAGTAAGGCTGAAATTGAACAGTAGTTTTGTGTTTGGGTTTAGCTCTTCTTGGAGTTCATGTAGGACGCAGCCCGGGACACCGTCTGGTCCCATTGATGCTGTGTTTTTTGCTTTGGAGAGGGCGGCTCTTACCTGAGCATCTGAGATGTCAGGGGGGAAGCACTCTGCTGGGATAGATATTTGCCCTTTTGGTGGGGAGAACTTTGCGCTGAACCTGTCAGCTAGGATGTTGGCAATGTCTGTGGGTTCGGTTTATTTTTTGTCATTTTGGACTAATTCTGAACATATCTGGAAATTCCTACCCAGGTTTCTAACATAACTAAAGAAAGCCTTGTGATTATCCTTAGTGTCCTGTGCAATTTTTCTCTCGAAGCTGGCCTTAGACAATTTTATGAGTGGCCGTAGTTTTTTGCTAATACTGATCAGAGATGCCTTCCCTTTTTGGGATTTTGCTCTATCATGTAGTAGCTTCCTCCTTCTATTGTATGGCTTTTTTATGTCTGGGGTCCACCAGACAGGATGTCTGCCTTTGGAAGATTGGGTCTTGGATTTATTTGGGATTGCATGATCCATGCATTTCTGAAGGTGGTCTGCTGTCCAAGATATTTGTCCATCAAATGTGCCCACTTACCTGCAACAGAGGCAGCCATGGATTGCACACATATTACAAGCCATGGAATGGATCCCATACCCAACAGGTAGCATGCAGGAGTGGGACATGTAGCCTTACCTCACCATTGCATATACCATGGCAAACAGTGCAGTCATGTATGTGGCAAAGATGTATGGGACAAGATTAATGTAAAAAATAAACAGATGGCCATCCAAAACAGGTGACGACACATGTTGCAAACTGGTCATGCAGGGTGCCTAGTAACATGCTGCAACACTGAGGGTGTTGCAGGAATGTCTAGCAAGTACTGGCTGTGCAGTACCTGTGTCGACAATCACCTGGACTCTGCATAAGTGTGGCCCATGGGTTAGGGTAATCAGATGGGACAGTTGTTCCACAGGGAACATCAGCCAGGGCTCTCTACAGGTAGCATATGCATAACATTAAAAGTCCCCCAAAGGCATGTGTTTCAATGTGTACTGGTGTACCAAGACCAAGTTGGAAACCTACAGACAGTATCAATTAAGATACATGTGCTGCACCAGCAACACGTCACCCCATCTCAGGCCCACTATCCCCATCCGTACCTTGCTGGTGCCAGTGTACACCTGTATGTTTTCCATTCATTAGCAGAAGCTAGGCTGGTACACGTAGTGTTCAGAATTTGGGACACTGCAAAATGACACACATGTGTAGCCCATAGTTGTCAAGCATCTGCAAAAAAGCTGATGATGGGGAGGGGGTGCCATCCTTAAACACAACAGTGAATTGAAGCAGACTTCCAAAGCTTGCTATGAATGGCTGTATCTGCACACAGTCAAGGTCATGAATTGTGGCAGACATAACCCTGACTCCACAGCAATAGTGATGGCACTGTGTGACCTCCAAGGGCTGTGCACATGAGTTGACCTTGCAATCATGTGGAGTTGTGGGACTTTTGTAGGGCAGAGTGACCAAATACTGGCAAATGCAGATGGCCCCTACTAGTATATCCCTTCCAGGAATAGTGAGTGCTGTAGTACACTTAGTTGGTACAACAAACCATCATGTTAAGGGTGTGCACACATATGCACCCACTAATCGTATGCATCTCAATCAGCATCTGCACAACTAACACATTTGTTTGATACTGCATTTGATTGCACAGGTCATATGTCACATATCAGGTTCATGTAATGTTAACATATGCAGTAATATGGCCCCATGGCATATCAGGGAAGAGGGTGCCATGTCAATAAGGGTGTGTACACTCCTCTTAGCCACAGTAATGTTTGAAGGTTGTCAGTGTAATTGTATTTTAATGGCCATACATGCACCGCTGATGATGAGATCTGTAAATCAGACATCAGGCATTCACTGACATCTGTCCACATATCATCCCAGATACATGTCAGGCAAACACATACGGGCTGTGAGCAGTAGAGCAAACATAACTGACACACATATAGACATTCAGCAATGGTGTGTACACCTGTGAGGTATGGTGCACAGTACATGTCAACATGCTGAACAGGTGCACAGCAATACATGGGTGCTGTGTGTTCCAGTGGAAGGGGCATCACCTAATAACACAACCCATGCATCACAGAGATGTATAATGCTTGTAACAGGGATTGAGTACAGCTGCACTGCATGCTGTTGAGTGTCATATGTCATGCATGTTGACAGATGGGTAATGACAGGTCTGTGTAATAACTTTGTGCCACCTCACCTGTAAGTGTGTGTGTGTGTGTGTGTGTGTGTGTGTGTGTGTGTGTGTGTGTGTGTGTGTGTGTGTGTGTGTGTGTGTGTGTGTGTGTGTGTGTGTGTGTGTGTGTACTGTTAAGCAATAATGTACAGGTCTTAAAGTGCATTTCTTGTTTTTCCCTCACAGGTGGTGAGGTGGGTCAGGGTCCCTCCTACAGGCAAATTGATGTTAGTGTCCATACAGACACTGATAATGATGATAGGTGTGTTGAGGCACAGCCAGGGTTGTCAGGGGCTGAAGCTGCATCATCATTTTACATCCCACTGTTATCCACCCCCATCTACACACACAGTCAAATTGCCTATACATACCCCATCACCAGTGGCCATAGATGAGGGACAGTTGGCAGGTGGTGGCATGAGACAGGGCAGTGTGGTGTCTATGGCACATGTGTCTGGACACAGCAGCCACATCTGGATGTCTGGCGGGGTACCACACAGGCCGTTGTACAGGGGTGCTCATACGAGGGCTGCTGGTCATCATGCCACTGGCAGAAGTGCTACATCTGGTGCCACTAGACACATGTTTCAGGCTATCATGGAGGCACAGGCATGTATGGAACAGTATACCAGACAGGGTCTGAGGCTGCAGAGGGCTACTCATTCTGCTGTTATTGACAACATCCATGATCTTGCAGGTGCCCACTGTTATTTTGCAGAGGTCATGGATAGACGGTTGGGTGAGATGGTGGGAATCCTCGACCATAGAATGTCTGTGCTTGAGCATATGGTGGGAGTAGTGGGATGGCCCCCTGGACATAGGTCAGCAACACCAACAGCTGGAGGTTAACGTGGATGTGCAAGATGTCAGAGCAACTCCTATAGTGGCAGTACCAGCCCCAGCACTGCAGAGGGGCACTGACCACACCACAACACAGAAGGTCATGTGCACGTGGCCTTGGCCAGTCCCAAGAGGGACTTCAATCTAGTGGACATATGTCATCATCAGGGGAGAGTACCATATCGTGGCTTGTACCTGGTGGTACCTGTGGAACCCCTGGCAGGCACAGTTCTTGTGTCCATGGCCGGAGATGATGAACTGCACACCCTGTCAGGTACGGTCTGCAGCTATCCAACAAACCCCTGTATAGGGCAGTCACATGGCAGAACTGTGTGCATGCATACGCACACACATCACCACCACAGCTAGGGCAACCCCATACCTACACACACCACATTACAACAGACAATTAATAATGAAACCCCCTCACACACACACACACACACACACACACACACACACACACACACACACACACACACACACACACACACACATGATGTCAAACCTATGGCTCAGCCTAGGTCTCTGGCAAACCAATAACACACCCTGTGCGTATGATGATACCTGTGCCACATCCCTGTCATCCATAATATCGATGCAGGGACAGGCTAATATGATTTTGATGCACAGGGTGACTGTACTACGGTGTACCAATGTAATGCTGTGTAACATGTTTTCAGCACTAAAGTTTTTAATACTTGCATGTCAGGAAGTGTAGCTGTTCAGCCATGATGCATGATAGCTGTTATTAACACTGAGTGATTGTGGTCTCCATAATGTATTCCATTTGTGTTGTAGGTGTCTATGTGTCAGCAGGATGTTGGTCTGCTGTTGTTTCCTACAAGGGATATGACACTGTGGTGACACCTTAACTGTGCCATATCCTGGGTACAGCTGAACACATGTCACAGGTCTGTAAAACAGTTACTGCATGTGCCACATGCCTGATAGGTCTGGTGGTGTATACAGGTGAGTGCATTGTGGCTGATGTCAGCAGCCCTTCTACAGTGGACAATGGTAAGTGTACTGGGTGGTACACACCACATGTTTGTGTATAATACACACAGAGGCTTTGGTGTTGATATAATACACAGAGAATACTGTACACATGGATGTATGTACTTGTGCAAGGAACCCATTTTAGCCTATGTAATTAAACCAAGACAGAATAGGCACAACAACACATTGGGAAATAAGCAGTCTGCTAGTTTAGTGTCATTGACGATGGTACTGGCAGGGCATATGTTCCCTTCCCCAATGTAGTGCAATCCTCAACTTGATAAACATAGGTGTGCTCATGTGGGTGGCACAGCCCTACCCTTTGGATGGTGTGAGGTGGTGTAGAACCGCAGATAGTGTGATTGACAACTACTTAACCTGTTAACATGAACTGTACAGTATTACAGCCAACTAAGCAGGGGTTACACTCAACAATAACTACAATGATGGTGGCTGTGTCCACAAGATCCACACCCAGCTATATATACCAACCCCAGTATCACTGTACAGCTATATAGTGGAGAAGAGGGCATTTACAAATCTGCTACTAGTTGTGTTGGAATTAATTTTCACAGGATGATACCTGTGAAATGTTAGCATTTGAAAGGCAGTTCTCGGACAGATGACCTCCTGGGACATGTATATTCTGTAAACTGAAGTAGATCCCTTCACACACACACGCACACACACACACACACGCACACACACACACACACACACACACACACACACACACACACACACACACACTCTTACTTGTCAACACAGGGACTAGAACCCCTAACTAAGTATGTAGTGCTACTGATGTGTGTGGCCTTAATTGCACACACCACATAGCTTTGAGGATGAGGTGTGTTCCAGGTTAAATGTTAAGTGAAGAACATCACCAGGCCCTGTACAGTATGGTAATGGTTGATGTACTGGTTGTTTATGATCAATGCATAGTGTGACATACTATCATATACACATTGACAAACACATAACAGTCATACACACATCTGAGAGACCTGGGCTTATCAGTGCTAACTACCTTGTCAGTGTGTCCATTCTGTTACAGATAAGTTGCACACAGCACATGCATCACTGGGCTGGATAGTGTTATCAGTTACCTATATGTTGATGGTGACAATGGTCCCCCATACAGTGGAACATGGGACATGTACTAGGGGTACCATGGTGTGAATACAGTATACCCTGCACCCACACCCCACAATGGCTATTGTACTCACTGTAACCCATGATAACACTCTGACATACCCACCATCACTCATTGACCAGGACTGCAATACAGCCCCTTGTCTATCTCAAGAGTGCTACTACAGGTATATCCATCTAATGCACATGCCACAGGGATAGTAGGGCGATGCATTGTCATGGCTCTCCTACAGTCAGCAACATCACTATCCCTAATACTGTGTGGCAAGGTGTACCGTATTGGGAGAATGTGGCCTCAGAATGCTGTATCCTACAAATATACACACTTGCACACATACCCGCACTTGCCAGAACTCAGAGGGTATCTCATGCCTATCAACCTATTTGTACAACAGTGTCATCCTGGTACTGCAAGTTCCAGGTAGCCCATAGGTTGAAGAGTGTAACAAGGTACATGTAATGTCCATTACGTCAGCAGCCATAACTAACTATTGCAATGGGGGGTGCAGTGGGTGTGAGGAGCCTCAGGGTATTATCAACTACAGGTCTACAAAAACACAGACACTGTTATTCTCCGTAATCAAGTACACATTTGTCAGTACTGGGGTCCATAGGTGCAGGTGTTCATAGGTGTGTACCAGGATATTGTCCATGGAGAGATGGGAAGAGTAGGGGATGTGTGTACAGTAGTATCATGCCACCTGCCATTTGCCAGCAGGCCATCAACAGATACCATGGGGGTGATCCTCAGGGTGACAGTTACATGCAACATCCAATCATCTGATTACCTTTGGCAGAGGGCCAGTGCTCCAGTTGACATGTATGCAACATGTATTACATAACATGGTCAGTGTTTGTCTTGGAGACCTGTACCCAAGCATGTTCTGTTGACTGTGGTAGTGTAGTTGAGGTATCCATGGCATGTGGTGCATACAGGGTACGGATTCCTTGCTGTGGCATTCATAACACAGCTGGGAAGACATGTCAGTGTCACTCAAGCATAGATTGCTTGTAAGCAGCCAGGATTTAATCCCGACATCTGCACATCTGTACAGAGGACAGACAGACATCAGCTAGCCAACTGGTCATGCAGTAGGATGACTTTGTTGACAGATAGACATCTAACACTAATAGGTATGCCATTACTACATGACAGCAGCCCTCAATGAAATGTCCTATACACACAGTAGTCTACAGTTAATATCCATAGGTCAGATCAATATCCAGTAGGAAATATGATACACAGCTCACACACCAAGAACACGACAGTGAGGACTCAGAGTCCATCTTTGCATGCAGGGGTGTTCGGTTCCAGTACTACAATCTGCAATCTACTCTTACTTGTGAAAGCACTGTCAACACTAGTAATGTAATGATACACTAGGTGCCAGTGTGACTGCAAATAACCTGGGATACTACCCATGTATGTAACACATTCAAATGAAAAATAGTGTTGTACAAGCCATATATACTCAGGTGTCCTACTTGCTACTGTAATGACAGCACATAGATGCATTTTATGCACATGGAATTAAATATACTTATTAAAAATGTCATTACCCTGATATTTTATCAGACTGGAATGTGATCAGGCTGCTCATACCTGCCTTAACTAATCTGTAGCAACAGCCCTTGTTCTGCCTAGCAACAGAATAAACAACCCTTGCAGGTCTTGAACCCAGGATGCTGCATACTATAGTCACAGCACTTAAACACTAAGCCATCACAACTGTGAAGACATTTGGTGTTTTTCCAATATATCTGTCAGTACACATACTGAATAGTAGTGAACAACTGTTTTGACTTCTACAATTGTGTAGTACTTGTAAATGATATTAGTGTTGAATTAAGTATGTTGTTGTATCTACATACACATACTGGATAAATATGGTGTGATACATCTTGGAAGGTATATGCAGCAGTCATGTGTACACATAACAAGGATATATATATACATATATATATATATATATATATATATATATATATATATATATATATATATATATATATAGATATACATACACACACGCACACACACACACACACACACACACACACACACACACACACACACACACACACACACACACACACACACACACACACACACACACACACACACACGATATATGTATTGCTATACATCTGTATAGTGCGTTACATATATGGGCATATATAGATCTATCTGTATATATATATATATATATATATATATATATATATATATATATATATATATATATATATATATATATATATATATATATGCGGACAGTCTGACAAACTCTGATTAGCTAAGAGGTATGCACAGCACCCCTTAGTGCAAGACTTGTGGACCAAGCCTGACAAAGTGGATGTTTACAGCCATGTAAATGGGGAATATCATGAAAATACTGGAATAGATAAGCTCACACAGTTTATGCATTCACATACAACTGTCTGTCCTGACACATAATAACCAGAGGAGCAGACTTCATAAGTCCACATACTACCCACTAGTTAGTGACATGCATCTGTGCAGCATCCCACTGCTTTGTCAGAAATACACAACAGTTATGGTGGCCTGGCAACAGTACATGTGACAAATATCTGGACATAATATCACACTGGATAAATACACTGAGCTGCTAGGCATGTCACAATGCACTATGCAAACTACAGGGAGATGGCCACAACACTGGCCTACATTTCTTATGGGGGAATACACGTGTACCTGCAAATATTGCAGGCTCTACAGGCATGTAACAGCATGGAGTAACAGACACCTGTGTGAAAGTGCATACCCACAGCAATCTGAACACAGTCACAGTCACATATTTTAAGCCTACTTAATATTACAGTATATGAACTGTGTGAACACCATCCTCATATGTGCCACTCACACACCAACCCTACATATAATGGGCCAATACACAGTGCATTCCGATGCCTGACTGTGGTATGGGACATGTATCAGTCTGGCCTTACAAACATGTACACAGATAGGGTATCATACAATGAAGCAGCATGCAACATCACATAGCACAGGACCAAGAACAATGACATCTACCACAGTCTGTACACAGGCCAAGGTACATATTCATATTACACACTCTGTTGACAATCACCATAAGTACACAGACCTCACTACTGTACACACCACAATAGAATATCCAGGTTTTGTCCTCAAATATAAGGCCTACTATACATAACATGTCTAGCAGTCTGGTATCTCACTGGCTTGTTATCAGGTATGATGTCAGTAAATAATGATGTACTGAACATATGCACCTCTTACTGCATGCCATATGTACAAAGGTTGACAGACGTGTGGCTGGAGGCACTAACACAGGGCCAATATTGACATGTTACTGTGATGAATCCATACATTTACTGGTGTAACAAGGTTTGTTGTGACATATGCCTACTGAGGGATATGACTGTCACCATGTACTGACTACAATCCTGAGAGTATGCTACTGAATTTCTAAAGATAGGAAATGTGTGAGTAACAATCAGTCTGCAGATAGCCCTACAGGTGGGAGTTTCCCCAGTCACATAACACTGTCATGACAGATATTAAATCATGTAGACCAGCCATAGCCACACAAACCCTGTTAAACCAACATTACTTCATGTCTGGAACATCCCCCTCCTGTTTGTTGGCCTGTATCCACAGTGTATGTTGTAAGAGGTATATCCAACTACCCTCTGTGATGCTGTTTGTGAAACACCCACATGATGTCCTGCTCGCAGTGAATGAAAAGGGCCAACACCCACATGATGTTCTTAGTTATAGGAGTGTGCTTCCATGCAATTGGCTATAGGAATGATACCACAGCTGTTCCACATTCAATCAGCTAGTGGGCTACTGCAGGTCATGCACAGGCAATCAGCTGATCATGAGATTATTTACAAAACACAAGCTGCTGCCTAAGCAAAGCAGGTGTACTTTTCCACATCCACCAGAGAGAGTGAGAGTGAGAGAGACAGACAGATACAAAGTAAGAGGGTTGGAGAGTAAGAGCTAAGCATGTTTGTGTTACCCACTTTCCAGTACTGGGTTTCAGACCCCTGCTTGACTATGTATTGCTATCACATTGTTATGCAGTCATTGCACACGCCATAAAGCTTACATGTTGGAGAGCTGTCCAAAGGTATCTTTGAAGGTGAGTGATATCAGCAACAGTGGTAAAGGAGGGATAAGGTAAGTGTAGTACATGTGTCTTTCCACAAAAGCAGGTGTCAAGGAAGACACAACCACACTCTCTCAGGAACTCACACACATTATCACTGTTGACAGGATCCGGATTCGAATTTCTAATTAACTAGTTTGCTATAATACAGTATTACGCAGGTATCACATGCGCCACAGAGCTTATCAGGCTGATATATGGTCAAAGGGTATTTCAAGGTGATTGACATCAGAAGACATGCTACAGTAGGGCAATGGGAGGTGTAGTGAGTGTGAATGGCTTCAAAATCATTGGTCACCCCCCCACACACACACACAAATACACACACATTTGCCAGTACTAACATGCATATGTTCATTGCTTCACAGGTGTGTAGTAGCTGACAGTGCCAGATGGCTGTACAAGGCTAGGCAAATGGTATACCTTGGCATTAAAACACATGACAATGGTCTCCAGAGTGTCTCAGGGGTGTAGTCCCTGGATTGTCCCACACAGGTGGGGATTGTATTCACCATCCACTCATCTGGGTTAATAATGTGGGTGGCAAGTGCTGTGCAATGCTTGCCATGTATGTATTCGATATTCCATAACATGGACAGTGTTGGAGTTGTGCACATATCCCACATGCATGTTCTGTGATATGTGAAAGTGTACCTGAGGTCTCTGGAGCATGTTGTGTGGACAGATTGTTATCATCTGATGTGGCATTCCTGACCTCATGTGGTGAGAACTGGCTATGGAACTGAGGTTGTGCCTGCACCTATATTGACAGCATGATACAGTTATTCACTTGTGTTAGTGGCATCTGTCCATACAGGGCATGTGTATAAGGCATGGTATTCCCTTTGTGGGTTACATTTGCAGACTCTACAGTTGTTGCAGGCATCCAGTGGGGAACATAGCAAAGGACCACTGTAAGCAATTATTTGCCTATTGTAAGGATGGAACAGGGTGCCATGTCCTTTGTAGTCTACTGCAATCACACCGTGGTTACTAGCTGTAGGCAATATGCAGGGAATTACCAATATAGCGGTTGTTGCCTAGACAAGTCTGTTTGTGTATGAGACATGGGTGGAGTGTGTTCTCTGGGTAATACAAGGGTTGCCTATAATGTTCACCAATCCATAATGTCACATGTAGGGGTATGGATTGTCTACACCAACCCCTCTGTTGTTTGACATCTGTTGTCCTTGTAAGGTGGACATTGTGACATATAGGTCCTCAATATAAGAATTTTGCAAAACCCACCCCACAATGAGTCCTGTTATTACAGAATCACAGCTGCCTCCACAAAGGATACTGATAAGAAACACACACACCCTTGTCAGTACTGAGGTTCAAACCACTACCTAGCTATGTATTGCTACTACAGTGTACCGCATTTATCGCATGTGCCACAGAGCTTACAGGGATAATCCTTCTCCCACGGTATATTTCAAGGTGAATGACATCAGCAGACTTGCCAAAGTAGGGCAATGGAAAGTGCAGTGACTGTGAATGGCCTCAAAAGCATTGATCCCTACACAGACAAACATGGACACACACAGAGTTTCATAGTTACCCTGGCTGGGATTAGAACTCCTACCTAACTAGTACATCACACTATAGCATTATACAGTTACAGCACACACCACAGAGCTTATAGGGTTAGCTTTTCTCCAAAGGTGTATTTCAAGGTGAATGACATCAGCAGGCTTGCCAAAGTAGGGTAATGGAAATTGTATTGACTGTAAATGGCCTCAAAAGCATTGATCCCTTCACACACAAATACACAGAGTTTCTCAGTTGCCATGTGTGGGATTAGAGCACCGATCTAACTAGTACATCACACTATAGCATTACACAGGTATATTTCAAGGTGAATGACATCAGCAGACTTGTCAATGTAGGGCAATGCAAAGTGTAGTGACTGTGAATGGCCTCAGAAGCATTGATTCCTACACAAACAAACACAGAGTTTCACAGTTGCCACGTCTGGGATTATAACTCCTGCCAAACTAGTACATCACAATATAGCATTACGCAGGTATAGCATGCGTCACATAGCTAATAGGGTAGTCTTTCTTCAAAGGTTATTTCAAGGTGAATGACATCAGCAGGCTTGCCAAAGTAGGGCAATGGAAAATGTAGTGACTGTGAATGGCCTCAAAAGCATTGCTCTCTACATACACAAACAAACACACAGAGTTTCACAGTTGCCATGTCTGGGATTAGAAATCCTACCTAACTAGTATATCACACTATAGCATTATGCAGGTATAGCATGTGCCACAGAGCTTAGAGGGCTAGCCTTTATCCAAAGGTGTATTTCAAGGTGAATGACATCAGCAGGCTAGCTAAAGTAGGGCAATGGGGAGTGCAGTGTGTATGAATGGGCCAGAAACCATTCCTGTGGAAACACACACACAACACTCAGTCACACACAGGTTTACATTTGACAGGACTGTGTATACAACTGCTAGATGAATAATGACTTGTACTGTCATGTTACACAGTTATCACAAGCACCACAGACACTATAGTGCTGAGGGCTACCAGAAGCTAATTTCTACAGTGATAGGCATTTGCACATCATGTGATATTGGTAAATTGGATATGTGCTGGGTGGGACAGGCCTCATGATGGGAAGATCTTTGTCACTGTTTGTCACTCTCTTCCCCACATCTATGTATGTGTATGTTTGATCTCTTATAGTGTGCTGTCCTTTGATATATATATATATATATATATATATATATATATATATATATATATATATATATATATATATATATATATATATATATATATATATATATATATATATATATATATATATATATATATGTGTGTGTGTATTCCTATCTGATGTGTGTGCAGAGCATGACAGGTGTGCAATGTGGAGTGTGTGCACAGACATCTGCGAATGACAGATATGTATAGTCCACTGTTGTTGCCAGACACAGGCTTCATTTCTGTGGAGTATGCCCAGTATGACCCTTCTGTATTTCATTGTCAGACATGAGCTTTGTTTCTTTAAGTGTGGGAGCATGCCAAGTATGACCTTCTATACTGAATGCGTAAATCCATTCCAAGTAGGTTGTACTCCAGTGCAGGCATTTGTGTTCTACACCTACAGCTAGCAACCTGTTTCTGCAGGATATCTGTAGATAGGTTAACAATATAGGGTCATAATGGGCAAAGGATAGTGGGATACTTAAATAATTGTGTCTGTGCTGCTTCTGCTACATAGTTTTGGTGTTAGCAGAGATATTCAGACATATGTACTGTTTTACACTGTGATGTTTTTTGTCATCAACTACTGACAAGTATACGTATTTGCTCACAGTAATTTCCTAGGGAATACAAGATGAATGCAGTTGTGTCCAGTATTGTGGTATGCAGCCTACATATTCTTGCACAATCATACCATTCTGAAGGGGGAGCTGCAGACACTTGCTGATGGGTCTGTGTAAATGGTCCAGCACCTTGGTACTGTGGTGGCTGAGGATCCCATGCTTGTACATCTAGCGACGTGACAGAATGGCCATATCCTGGTGTGGCCATACCTCACAGCTGTATAGATTCACACAGGTTATCCAGAGGCAGGGCTCATATTTCTGGTCATTACCCCTTCACATTGTGGTTTACAAGCAGGCTTGTCGCCACCCATTCCTGTGTTTGCAGGCAGGGAAAGTATGTGCACACATCAGAGTTTCAGACTTCACACACTCCATGGCGTCCATGCTTCTACCCCCCTCCCTGTTATTTTATCCTCTTCCTAACATTATGCAAACAATATCTGATACGTATCTCTATAGTTATCACTTCATCCCAGCAGTATTTAGGGGTTGATCCACAGTTCATGCAGTAAGACATGGTGGACAAGCTACTGGGATTTGCCAACGTGGCCTTGCATATGTGTTCTGTGGACTGTGTTATGTTGTTATTTGGGAGTCCATGAGATAACATACATTGGCAGTATGGGCTAGACACAGGCCTTTGACAGAGGACTGTAGGACATTTGGTAGTGATGCAGGCCATCTGTAGCAGGCCAGTGCATTCTATCACCCCTACAGTCCCAGGCTGTAAGCCACTGTATTCCCCTGGGGTGACAGGGTAGGTGTGCAAGGTATTAATGGCAATAGTCTCTGTCCTTATTAATCTATTGGTGTAGATGCTGGCAGGGTGCTGCTTATAGCTAGGGACACACCTGCATGGGACACCTCTTAAGCATGCAGCATTCTGACACTATTCCCATGCAGAAGTGGGGGTCAAATCATACTCATTTCCAACAGCAGAGGTATGACCTGTGAGGTACCTGTGGCTGACGACGGGGTGAGCTGAGTACATGTGTGTTATGGAAGCCACTTGCAGCTGACTCACAGATATAGGTGGGTTATTCCCCTTATGCTGGATTGTGTGGGACATCACTAGTTTCTTTGTACTTCATACCTGTGCCTTTTGTGGTCTGCCAGTGTTTGGCCAGACTACATCAGTATTCCATACTATACAGCCAACTAATGTGCTGCTAACCTGTTTGTACAAATCCAACAGTGTGTCTATTTGACAGTAACATTTTATACACTCTCTGTCTAGGGTACTTCCACCTGTGTACTGTTTGTATGTCTGGGCCCACATTCATGCCATGTCCATCTTTCAGATGGTGACAGATATTACATATGAGCAATTAGTATGTATTACTGCTGGATTTTGTCTTGCTGAGATGCATTGTGTTTGGCACTGCAGTTGTGAGAACTTGGCCATGTCATCAACAGTACTGGCCACCGGGACACAACCCTCCATGCCTACATGCTGACCACTTTCACACAATATACAACACACAACAACCTAACACACAGATCCCTGCATATTGTACACATGTGACAATCTATCCTGCTAATTTGGCCAGCTCAGATAATCTGTGCTCCACTGTTATTATACCCACACATACATGTTACTACATTTCTACATAGGATTGTGGAGGGGGGCACACCTGACAACTGTAAGCATTTGCTATGACTGTACTGGTATTTCAGGTACTCTGTTGGCTTCCATTTCATTCTGTATTCTGACCTATCCTGCAGACTAGAGGCATATCAGTGTAGTACAGTGCTTAGGTTTTATTGACCTACATTTCAGTTTCAGACGTCTTACCCTTCAGAACTAACATCCCATTGCCTGACCTGTTGTAGTCTGTCTGTGTAGGTCTGGAGGGAGGGGCTGTTCTCCGTTGCCATCAACTGGAGGCATTAGCACAGCCTTTCTTTGTGTTCATCTACACCTGTCCTGCTGGCTGAGACTGTTGTTGGGTATGTGAGCCTCGCTGACATGCATGTGTGTGTCCTATGGACACACATTTGGCCCACCATATGTCCTGCAGTGGGTTTTGTCACCTTGTCTAGTACTGCCTACCATGTTGACACCAGTATTTGTTATGGATTTCATGCTGCCGATATAGGTGTCTAATATCTGCTGCCATCCCATTCAGCCACTCGATTCCCTTGCATGCTCACGTTCGTACCATAGATACATGTAGCAGAACATACTACTACATTCAGCAATTGATAGGAAGAGTGACTTACCTTGTGGCTGTACCAGTATTGAGGATGGTGCTGGATGCACATAGTACACTCCCTATACATGGTTAAGTACAGCTACTGTCATGTTTGGTATCCCTTTTACTGTATGTGTGAGTTAGAGATAGGTGTCATTCCCTGGGTTCCTACCATGTCATTGTATGTTCTATGTGTTGCCTCTTTGCCAAGGCCTGGGCATACTGGGCATGCCTCCTTCTGCCTACAGGGGCAGGCTCAGGTTGTTCCTCCTCTGAGTCACTCTGTGACTGTACTTGCCCTGGCAATGGTGGGGGGCTGTGTGGCCCTGCCCCATGCTATTCCTGCTGTGGCTGTTTCCACAGGATCATATTGTGCAGCATGGCACATACAATGACAATGTGGGTACATGTAGCTGGTGAGTACTGCAAGTCTCCGCTGGATATTTCCAGGCACCAGAACTGTGACTTGAGCATCCCAAACACATGCTCTATTATGATTCTGGTCTGTGCATGTGCCTAATTATGGAGTTCTTGTTCAGGTGTGTGTGCATTTCTGATGGGTGTTATCAGCCATGGCTCCAGTGCATAACCAGCATCCCCCACTAGGTGGCCATATGGGATATCCCCATTGGCAAATCTCTAGTACAGCTGCATCATATGCCAGATGTAAGAGTCATGATAGCTTCCAGGGCTGCCAGTGCACACATTCATTATAATGCCCTGGGCATCGCACATGACCTGGCAGTTGATGAAGGGGAATCCCTTGCAGTTTATGTAGACTCTACCCCGCTCACCACATGGTGCTTTCATGTGTATGTGCATGCAGTGTATAGCACCCACCACCTCAGGGTATTCTGCTATTTGGTGGAAGAGACGCATATTGCTGGTCAACGCCTCATGGGTGTTGTGGAAATATATGTGCTCACCAGCATGTGCTGATATGGTATCCAGGAACTGGTGGAGTACCCTGGATGCTGATGCCTGTGAGATCCCCATGATATCCCCAGTTGGCCTTTGGAAGGCACCTGTGGATAGTATTCTTAAGCCTACACATACCTTGGTATCCACTGGGATGGGTTCCCCTCTGTTGGTTCTGTGTGAGGCATGGCCAGCACAGCTCAACAATTTGCTGAAGGATGTCCCTGTCCACCCTATAACACTCCACTATCTCCAGCTCATGTAGCCCCTGGTAGGTTACCCTGGGTCTGTACACTTCTCCTTCTCCTCACTGTGGGTTGGTCATCAGCATTGTCATTCTCACCACCCTCAGCCTCTTCCACATGTTGAGTTATGATAACAAAAGCAGCCCTCATCATTTAGTTGCTTTTTTTAGGTACAATTTCCTTGTTTGTGTACACCGGTGGTGTAGAGTTTGTGGGAAAAAACAGACGGAAAAGTGTTTGCATTGTTTATAGTAGTGTACTGGGCTAGGCTGCTGCCTGTGTAATTGGCTAGTTCTGATACATTTCACTTGCCAGCTATGCTAGTACTTCTTGATTACCTTCCTGCTGTTATTTTCCCTTTCCATTGCCTTCCTATTTAAGTCCCGTGGTGTCCCGCACAAACCCAGTACTCAGATGTGAACGGAGCTGCTATTTCCTGTTTTTTTTTTTAAACCCGGTGCACACCCCCCCCTCTTTTTAGGCAATGAAAACACCATTTAGCAGAAACTGGCCCTCCCTGGACATGATCACACTCTGCATTTCTTAGTGCTAGACAATATAGCCTTAGACACACACCCTGCCTTAGCTGTGCTTAGCTAAGTGCAAACATGGGCCACAGGGCTCCAGTAAGTTTACAGCATGCATGACACTCCCCCTTATGTAGTCAATTAGCTCTTAGGCTTACACTGTGGTCATAATACATCTATATGGTTGGGTGCAAGCTAGCACTGAGGGGAAATCTGTGATTCAGTATTATTGCCCTCATTTGCATAGGATTGAGTGCAAATGCATGGTTACAAATCCGACAATCAGCCTTCCCCCTTAGCAACCACTATTCCAGGGTCTAGTTGTGTTATGCATGTTATTGACTATTATGGCAGAATAATGATTTTGATTTAAAAGCTTATTTTCAGCTTTTTTTTTTTATTTTCGGGCCGATCCCATTTGCACACCACTGCCCTGCGCTTAAATGGCTGAAATCGGCCAACAAAAAAAAGTAAATTTTTTATAACTTTGAAACCAATTTTCATGCCTATGACCATATATTTGGCCTTTGGCATGCCTAACACTTATAATACATGCATTTTTATGAGCTGTCATGTCTCCATTTTATAGTTTGCAGAAATGTATTCAGCTACCGGCTGAATACATTTCTGCAATCTACACTATTCCTACACGGACGTCTGCCTGCTTCCTGGATCACTAATTCACCCTATTTGCATGGTTTTCACAAGCAAATGAGGTAATTAGCATACAGGGGCTGTGTCCATGCAGGAATAGTGCATTAGTGCTCGTGCTCATCCTGAGAGCTTATTCCTGGATCGCACGGCAGCCAGATTGCCTGCAACAGCTCTTGCACTATTCATGCATGCCGTGCAGAGCTTGTTGAATCCTGGGGAAAGTGTATATGCATTCCATATTTGTTATAATAATATAAGTAATGAAGGCTCTTTGCTTCCTGTCTGAATCAAGCATCCTCTGAATTTCTCTGGCGCAAATGCAATCCTGTGATTCATCAATATTATTTTTTTCTTTAGAAAAGGTTCCAGAGAAGGAGATACTCACTGGGTCTTCCTTCTTAGCACCAGTGCTTACTTATCTTTTGGCATTGTAGCCATATCTCCCTGTATAAGACCATCCCTCAGATTTACTAAACTTCCATGCAGGAGTAGCTTAGTGCTGCATGAAAGCGCCCATTTAGGAGCAGGATGGCAGCGTGCCATGCATAGTAATAAGGCATGCTGCCCAGGCTCCTAGGCTTACAAGGAGCGTGTATGAGTGCAGGGGTCGTGTCTGAGAGCAGAGCTCTCAGAATAAATACTCCTCTGCAATGTAGAACAGCAAAAAGTGGTAAGAAATTAGCGAGACTGCTCATAGGTGTCCGCATATCCCCACCAACAGTCCCCCATGTGTAGACCAGCAACAGTACATATAAGTTAAATGAAGAAACCCTTTTATTTTTTTTTTTTAAATCCGAATACAGCTAACTATAGGTGTGCGGGTGTGTCCATCGCTTAGCTATGGTTAAAGCAGCTTAAAAGGTTGAAGAGGATAACAAGGAAGATATATGCAAATGAAGCAGCACAGCAATAGTGTAGTGGGCAGAGCATTCGCCTAATGAGCAAGCATTCCTGGTTTGAGTCCCACTGCAGCACACTCTATTTTACTTGGCAAAGCACATTATAACCAACATTTTTGTTGCAAAACCCACTAAATAACATATATTTATAAACTGGACTACTGCAGGAAATGCACATGTGAAGTGTCAATGTCATAATGAATAAGGCACTAGTAAGCAGGTCTAAGCACAAATAAGCAGTAGTAAGCATATGTAAGCACTAGTAAGCATGTTTAAGTGCATTTGCATGGGAGTAAGCACTGCCTACACAGATTAAGCAATGTAGAAGCTAACTGAGTATAAGAAACTGTAAACGGAAGTTAGCAGTGCTTACCGCCGTGCAAATACGCGCAAACCTGCTTACAACTGCTTTAAAGTGCCTTAATCACTCTGTATCCAATGACCCGTGTTCTGCCCAGCAACAAAATAAACAGCCTCTGTAAGGCTTGAACCCAAGACCCTGTACATTACAGTCACAGTAGTTAACCACAAAGCCATCATTGCAATACATACAACTGAGGTTTCAACAAACAAATCCTCAACATAGGAAAGTCAAACTGAACATGTGAAAGGAATCTATGTACAGTGTGATGTTGTATAACCTGCTACATAACATAAATATGCGAACTGGAGTACTGTAGTAAGGCCAGATGTGAGGTGTTATTGTAATAAAGTGTTGAAGTCCCCATGTTCCCATACAGTATACGTAGACATGAATCCTGGATACCAGACACATATATAACTTAACGAATAATAAATCAATGCCAAAAGGAAAATATAATGCAAATTAAATATTAAGCTATGCTAAGCATTGCACAGCTCAGCTTAGTTGATGTAAGCAATGTGTAGGCTGGCTAACTCAATCTGCCCAGTGGTATACCCCTTTAAGCAATGCCAACAATAGGTAAGCAGGTGTGCCCATAGCTTAGCCTTTTCAAAACCGTCCAATCACGGGAAAGTGCAGGCAATTGGGTGTATTTAAACCACACAGGCGTGAATACATCCCATAACTGGTAGCAACTCTCTACTGTAGGCAGAATGGCTGGAGCTGGGAAGGCACTCAATTTAGAGCGCAGTGCTGGGGCACCTAGGAGTCCAGATTCATGGTATGGCCCCTGGTAAAACACCATGAGCAGAGACTACTGCAGGGCCAGTACCAGGGCTTTCAGTATAAAGTGGAGGCCTGGGACAGTCTCGCCTGTGACCTCACCAGTGCCACTGGTATCCCCCAGACTGGTGAGCAGGTCAGGCATCACCATACTGACCTGAAGTGGCGGAGGGGGGATCTCTTGGAGCAGTGGATCCAAGAATCAAGGCAGATGGCCAATGTCCCAGCACTAAGAACTCATTCTACTACGTAGATAATGATTGCCTAGCTTGTGTATACCATGGATAGGTAATAGCTAAATATCACTGTATTTCTTTGACAGCTATAAATGAGTGGGCTGTGAACCAGCAAGCCCATGCTGCTAGGCTGCAAAGGCTGCATTGTGAGGCAGGTTAGTAATAATCTTGCATGTACTGTCATAAATAATAAATATAACAGTTCTAGAAAGTGTTGTACCAGTATAAAAATGTATTGTGTATGGGATGTACTGAATAAACTAGACAATATGGCAGGAAGACTGTCATACAGGTTGTGTGTAAATAAAGGTGTAACATCTTGTGAATAAAAGTATAACCCCTGGAGTGCTTGTGTACATTCTGCTGTCATATGTTGTTGTAGTGATACATTCTATAAATAGTACTGTTGTATTAAGCAGTCTTACCCACACTGTTGAACACAGATAAAATGTGTAGGAAGTTCAGTATAACAATGTTGGAAGTCCCAAGCGGTCAGTCATATTGTACAAGCGAGGAAGACTTAGACAGAAAACATTGGACTGCTTTACACTAATTCCTTATAGCACAGTGTACTGTGATGTCAACTGTAATTCTTTTACCACACACAGCAGGGGTTTGAATCCCGGGAGTGGTAGTAAGTTGTATTCATAATCATACCCCACAACTGTACAGAGTTTGTGAGAATGTTCAGATAGAAAGCTGTATGCATAATTAGACCCAAGAACCATATAGAATTTGCTAGAATGTTCAGATAGTAAGCTGTAAGCATAATCATAACCATCAACTGTACAGACTGTGGCAGAATGTTCAGGTAGTAAGCTGTATGCATAATCATACGTCTCAACTTTTCTGATATGTCCAGCATGTCCAGATAAATGGCCCAAATCTGCTGCCTGGTAACCTGCTCCCCTGACAAATCAGTGTGATGATCCAAGAAATGTAGGCAGCTTTTACTGACATATAACTGATAGTCAGACCTGTACATAGTCAGAGAATGTATATGAAAACAAACCTGTCATTGTGGCATCTCACCCAAAGTGTATGACAGCTATTCTCAAAATATGTCACATTAACACCTGCACCCTGTCAAGCTGTGACCAGAGTGTGTGCAATAACAGATTGTTAGGTATGTGTATAACATCAACATGGAATCTGGGAGTATGTGTAGAATTTGTCAGGTAGTGTTAACAAAGATTTTTTCCACAGCTATAACAGGTAAGAGGTGTAGACTGTAGGTACAACACAGTTCACTTATATACTTGTCTACAAGCATGGAATCTGGGAGTATGTGTACAAATCATCAGATAGTGTTAACAATGATTTTCTCAACAGCTATAACAGGTAAGAGGTGTAGACTACACGTAAGGCACAATCCACGTATATACTAATCTACAAACATACCATTGTACAAAGTAAGGACATTGGGTAATGTAATAATACATGTAAGGGATAGATCACTGCAGTGACTAAGAAAGTTGTGAAAACTACAGGGATATATTAGTTGTTAATTGACCTCTCTCTCTCACCCCCACCATATGTGCTACAATAACCCAATTACACACATCAATGGGTATGTGTACACTCCAAATGTTTGTTGGGACATATGTCCTATTGGTTAATAAATATCCACATTTGGTTCTATGCATGTGCCATGTTAAAATACTCCCATATTGGTGGCCTGTTGCCATCAATGAAACCCGCCATCAGGTCCGGGCCATGATGTGTAGCGAGCTCGACAAGGAGATTCGAGACAAGCTACACCAGCTTGAGGGCCACGTGGCACAATTTGAGTAGAGGGTGAGCTTGCCCCTCCTACCCAGCACAGCCACCTTTGGGGCCATGAAGGTGCAGTGGTGACTGCCCATGGGTGGGGACCTCAGTCCCACTGTTTTCATTTGGGGGGTCATGGGCTTGCGACTTCCAAACATCCCTCCCCGTCAAAGGTGTTTACCTCCCACATGTGTCATATACCACCCCTGTATACATCTTGTTTGTCTTGTCTGTTAACCTACCCAAACTACCTCTCCAAATATACCTACTATCCATCCCCAACATCCCACTCTCACCTGAAAAAAAAAGGGCAATCTGTTCCCAAAAAAAAAATCTCGCCACATACATAGCTGTCCATTTTGCACATGTCCACTAGACACATGTAATCCAGTCTAATTGGCATCACAACTTATTATTGTTGCCCTCACCCCCACCCAGGGATTTGAGTGTCCAAATCTACCTCCAAATTCAGTGTATATGCACAGCTGTTGCTGTAAAAGAAATGGGCAGCTATGGACCTTCCCTACACCCTTCCTGCACATCCCTGGCTATTTATCCTGCTGTCTTTCCCTCCTTGTGCCCCTTTTATCACCACTTTCCTATCAACCCCTTTTTCTTTTCTTTCAAAGAAATTAGCATGGGGGTAAGCGGGAGTAAGCACTTTTAAGCAGCAGTAAGCGGGCTTAAGCCTGTTTGCATGGGGGTAAGCACTGCCTACACACGTTAAGCAATTTAGAAGCTAACTGAGTGTAAGAAACTGTAACCAGAAATTAGCAGTGCTTACCTCCGTGCAAACACGTGCAAACCCACTTACAACTGCTTTAAAGTACCTTAATCACTCTGTATCCAACGGCCTGTGTTCTGCCCAGCAACAAAACAAACAGCCTCTGCAAAGCTCGAACCTGGGATACTGCACACTATAGACAAAGTGATTTACCACTAAGCCATGCCAGATAGTCATAAAGCTGATGTTTTCAGAAACATAACATCCAACCCAGTCATGCAACAGTACAGAGAATGCATACCAACATCTAGATGTATGTGTGTGTAAATATATTAATATCTAAACAGATACAGTATATCTATATCTATATCTATATATATATATATATATATATATATATATATATATATATATATATATATATATAAATATTTAGAAATATATAAATATATATAAACATATATACATGCAAATGCCTACATCATCATATATGTCTACACCTATATGTCTACATATACACAGCAGGTTACATATATGTATGCCGATATATATTTATGAAGGTATATACAGACATAGTTATATATATATGTAAGCAGATATATCTATAAATGAATATATATATATATATATATATATATATATATATATATATATATATATATATATATATATATATATATATGTGTGTGTGTATATATATAGGTATATATGGCCACACATCTGTAGATAGCAAAGGTAGATTAACAAAAACAAATATATCCACATGCACAGTTAATGGGGTTGAGACGTCCCAGACAATATACGTCATGTACGAATAGGCATACCCCCTCAACAGCCAAACACATCCGGCCTGCACTACACTACCAAGTGTTACAGATCCCGTAAGCAGTACCTGACATGACATGGGCACAAGATGTTAACAGTACTACAACCCACCTGTATGATGTCAGGCTGCTACTGGTAACATATCATGCAGTAAAGTCTGGTTCCCATAGGAAATGTAAAATGTGGAAGCTATCAACATCCCCAGGATACATATACACAGACACATGTATGCAGATACAGATATATATATATATATATATATATATATATATATATATATATATATATATATATACATATATATATGTTTGTACACATGTGACTACACATCATCAGATGAGGAACTGAAAGCACAGCTGCACGTTGTCAAAGTGTTTTCAGATGATATTGGAATGTCATTTGGTCTTGATAAATGTGCAAAAGCAACCTTTAAAAAAGGAAATTTGCAGCACCCGGAAAACATCAGTTTGGGACAAGAATGTGATATAAAAAAACTTGAGCAAGAGGGGGTGTATAAATACTTGGGAATTGATGAAGGATCAGTAATAAAACATGAACAAATGTGAATAAAGCTTAGTAAGGAGTACTTTAGAAGACGGAAATTAATCCTGAAAACAGCATTGACACCTAGGAACAAGATCCAAGCTATAAATCAATTTGCTCTTCCTGTCCTAACTTATAGTTTTGGAGTGATTGACTGGCCCCAAAAAGTGTTGAATAGATTGGATATAAAAACAAGAAGGTTACTTCATGCTCACCAAATGATTTATAAAAATCAGTGTATACCAAGTGCTGCGGTAGCGGTGTCGCCTCACAGTAAGACGCTGTCCGGTTCGATTCTCAGCTAGAGTGTCTTCTGCATGGAGACATGCGTGAATGGGCATACCTTCGTTGAAGGTTGTGCATCAGGGCTGGTAACTTGGCATGTAAAAATCAACTACCAATCATTAGCGGACCGGAGTTCCGCTGTGGCAACCCCTAACCGGGAAAAGCCGAAAGACACAACAAGTGTATACCAATATTATATGTTCCCCATTCTGAAGGAGGAATGGGCCTCCTTGAAATTGATTATATGTATAGATCTGCAATCATGAGACTCCACACATATCTACTGACCTCACAAGATCCAAATGTGAAAGTTTTGAAACATGAGGAGAATAAATCTAAGATGACATCTCTGCTTAATTTAGCAGAAGCATATCGACGTCAAGCAGAAATGGAAATCGGGGTCTATATCAGTTCATCGAAACATCTGAAGTTTGAACACCATATGTTCGAACTTCAAACCATGAACTGCAAAAACATTGAAATCTTAAAACAGCGATTTTTTTTTTTCCCCAGGGAAAAAAATGCTGTTCCAAGAAACACACATGCAACACAAACACACCAAAACAACATCAATCCATACACTCAAAATCCTACATCTAACCCTACACTAAACTGTACATACACTACTACCTATCCACTTACCTTAACCCAAACCCTAACCCTAATGTCCGTCACTATCGCACACTCACCTGACCTGCACCCTAACCCTAACTCACCTATCCCACCCTAACCCTAAAGTCTTTCACTATCGCACACCCACCTCACCCATGCCCTAAACCTAACTCACCTAACCCGCTCCTTAACTCTTTCATCCACACAATCACACACTTACCTGAACCAGACCTGTAACTTCCCACCACAGTCCTGATACTCGTGAAGCCACAGAAACAGCCCGCTGAATTCTTTCCCTGGGAAAGAATTCAGTGGGTCATGGCTTCGCGATTACCAGTGTTCGGACTTTACAGTTTGAACATCTGGTATTCAATATTCAGCCTTTTTGACAGACTGATATAAACCCTGGAAATCAAACCAGAAGTTGATAAAAAACAGACAGCAACTGAATGTGATAAAAAACAAAAGAAAGAATATAAGGTGAAGGACCAGATGAGAAGGCAAGAAATGTGTAAAAAACATAAATATAGTTGCAAATATAGAAAACTTCTGGAAGAGCCTCATGCTGATCACGAACAAATGCAAGAATGGTTAAGGAGAGGTGAATTTACATCAAGAAATGAAAGGTTAAGATTGGCAGCCCAAGACAGTGGGCTATGTACACGCTGGTTTACTAAGTCTATTGAACATGTGGGAGAAACGGACATATGTAGGTTTTGTGGAACCGAATTGGAAACAGTCACAAACCTTATTGCTGGCTGTGACTCTTTAATGGCAGAGGGGACTGTATACTGAAAGGCATAATAATGTGGTGAGGTTGTTACACTGGAGATTGTGCAAACATTATGGTATCAAAGTGGCTGAAAAACACTGGAAACATAAGCCACAGAGAATCATAGAAAATCATGACGTTTACATCACATGGGATCACCCAATATCAACAGTTCAAAAGATAGATGCTAGAAAACCGGATATAGTGGTCCAAGAAAAGAAGACAAAAGTAGCATTGATCATTGAAATTGCCACACCTAGTGACTACAATGTCTTGCGTACAGAGAGACACAAAGTCATAAAATACCTTGATCTGCAGGCAGAAATGAGAGCCATGTGGAAGAAAGATACCCAGACAGTTCCAATAGTAGTAGGAGCAACTGGTCTTATAAAAAAGAATTTACAATCGTATTTAGATATGTTACCAATTCATGTAACACAGTATGAATTGCAGAAGGAGTCATTACTGGGCACATTGCGGGTGCTGTTAAGAGCACTTTTGGCTATCATCAAAGCGTGAAACAATACCAGTTTCATGAACTTTAATTGTACTTTGACTTAGGAATGGGGTCCATTCCTGTCATGGTATTAGAAACCCAAAAGACTTGGAGAAATTAAAAATGCAGAGATATGTACAGTAAGATACATATGTAGAAGGTGCACACAGTATGGAACAGCCACTAGGCCTACAGTGCACACCTGAACAACTGGACACTTTATGGGCCACCCATACAAATTACAATCATTGCCTGCAACATATACCCACAGAGAGGTCATAGAAAAAAACACCACACACAGGTTTGCAGAAATGGAAAATCTTTATTTGTGTACCATTACATGTCATATAGCTGTTCAGACACTAACATCCATATAAACAGAGTAATGCAACTGTGAAACAGTTATACTAATACAGTAGTCTGGAAAGGTTCACAACTGTTGCTGTCAAGGCCAAGGCCTTCAAATTGTACAATAGTAAAGATAGATTGGGCCACAGGATACCAAACAATCAACAGTATGTAATACAGGTGTATAGTTCAGCAGCCTTTATCTACACTCTGTACAAAATCACTAGGTGGTAAAGACTTCAGTTGACCAAATGGGATGTAACTGTTACATAACAAGGCATAACTGACACCATCACAAGCACACTGACAAACAGAACAGTCTGTATGGCAGGAGGCAGTAGGCCCGCATTAACCCAATTTATGTGAGTTATGGAAATATAGGTGAAGTATACGGTACTGTACATCCAGATATCTTAAGGCAGCGCACCCCGATACCCCCACATTTTGTAAAAGCCTAGGTAATTTATGGTGCATCCCTCCAGACTCAATAATACAGGGCCATATACCACTGTTACATACACTGGCCTCTGGAGTGCATAAGGGCACACATGTATTGTGTAGGTGAGGCCCACACATATATGGCCAAAGCCCCACCTTATGTGTGGGGGATAAAACAGCAGTGGACTGATGGCAGCAATGGCAGTGTGATATACACACAGCCTACTGCAGAACAACCCCTGACAGCATGTCATATGTGTAAAGCTTGGTATGTAGGTGGAGGACGAAGCTGGAACACAGGCCCATATGTGGAAAACTGATGCCATACATTAAGCAAGTTGCTGGTGTTGCAGGATAGTGTGCAACATACCCTTACCCAGGGAATTGTTAGATATAAACATAAATGGATGTAGCCATGTACTGATAGAACTCAACACACACACTGCCAGTGAAATATCTGACAGAGGACCTGTGAGGTGGACAGACAAAACATGATAGGCACACCTCTGGCCACCAAGAGGATAGGGCCACAGATGAGAGCTAAGCAGACAGACTGCATTCCAAGGTAAACTAGTATGTACACACACACCCTGTAACACCAGTACTCTACAAAGCATAACACAACTCTACTCACACTCTGTCTGTAGTTCTGGAACCTCCTACAAATATGTAGCTGGCCTGAGTGTGTCGGTTCCCCTGCTGTCTGTAACACTGGTGCCCACACACAGGAAGGATGTCCATCTCACAGGAAAGGTAAAGGGACCACACCCACATGATGTAGGAATTTATAGTAGGTGGTTGCCATGACAGTGGTAATTGGAAGTACTACACAGCAATCTTCATGCAGTTAGTAAGTGTAGGATACTAATTGGTGCAGAGGCCATCACCTAATCAAGTGCATCACCTACTAAAGCCAGGCTGCAGTCTACCCCAAGCAGCTCAATCCATTCACTGGAGAGAGAGAGAGAGAGAGAGAGAGAGAGCGAGCAAGCAAGCAAGCAAGCAAAAGTGAAAAAAAAAACATACAGTTCAGCAAACTATCAGCTGAAATCGCAGGCATTTAGGCAGCTGCCATTCAAAAATACATCATTAACACAGCAGGTATGTGAAGTATATGTACATGTATTAGAATGTAGTACCTGGTCCATCATAATGTGATAGATGATGTGGAATGAGTTATATGTGCCATCAGGTGTTGTTGTGGTGATGCTCAATTGAACAACTGCTATGGACAATAGTGTTTGCCCCTGTGGGTAGTGGGCCATAGCTGTTAACTGTGCAGGTCAGCACTGTCAGACAAGATGTATGCCATAATAGTGTGTGTTGTGTAATGGGAATTATGTATATGACATGGCCAATAGCTGCCATTATGATGGACATGTGGGAGCCATGGACCACCACTGGCAGGATACTCATGTGAATCTGTAATGTAGCATGCTGGAATTCCATAGGTGTGTAATAGGGTTACATGCAAACAGGTCCCACATTTACCCCACTAATGTCAGGCCATGTCCATATGTGGCCCCTGTCTGTGTTGTAGCAAGGCAGAACAGTGCAGCTGTGCAGAAAGGTGTTGTGAGATTGTGGAGCTGATGTCTGAATGTACCCCACATATAGGTATTCATATGTGTACATATGGCACATATATAATATATCAGGATAAATGTATATCAGCATGTATGTCCAGAAATATACATATACTCATGTGTAGACATATATATGTGCACATATATATGAATTCACATATATCTACACATATATAGATATATACCTATATGCACATGTCTACATATGTACAAACACACACACAAACATATATGTACGTAAAGACATGTCCCCTATATCACTACCACAGTGATGTGTGCTATGTGCGAGGCAGCAGCGCACATAACAATACAAACAGATATCTACAGCTGGCAGTGTATGTCACATTTTAGTCCCTTCTTAGCACCACATTGCCCTTGTCTGTGAAGTATGCAATGGGAATATGGGGAAGTATGGCAGATACACACGTGGAGGTGGTCAGGGTGGGTAAATATAGAGGACAGTCTACAGGGATGGTATGTAACATGTGGTGGGTAAACACTGTGGATGGTGTATGTGGTCTGTGATGTGGATGCCCCATGGTCCCCAATATGGGTACAATGGGAACAAGGCTCCCACCAACTGCCACTCACAACAGCAGTCCACGTCCTGAAGGTGCCTGGTCTGGAGGCTGAGCAGGAGGAGCATGTTGGCCATGTGAATGTGCACTGGGTGCCTCAGACTGATGTAGCACATCCCTCATGTGTCTGTGGAGCCCGGTATGGAACAGACCCTAGACATGAGGTCAGGGCACAGGAACATGTTGGTGTGTGCCCTGAGGGGGGCGGCAACATCCCCTGGGTGGTTCCACCTGATAGTATTGCTGTAACAGTACATGAGGAGGCCCCAGGTTGGCACACACACATGTGATGTGGCCAGGTATCCTGGTTAGATGGGTGTGGAGAGGTGGATCAGCTGGTGAATAGAACATATACATGTTATTGTGTCACTGTTATAGAACATTTGTTGGTAGTAATAGTCTACACAATCCCAGTACATGCCCAACAGCATGCATAGATCCCACCAGTAACACAGACTGTCAGATGTGCAGCAATCTCAGAGCAGCCATACCACTGGCATATATGTAACCATATTGGCCCTGACAATGGCATGCAAGTGAATAGTCTGTAACAGGCCAGCAATGTTAGTGTCCACACAGGGGACATGGCTACAATCACGTAGCAGAAGGTGTGGTACAATACACAATCTGTCCAAATGGTAGTTAAGCTGTAGCCATACCTAATGAGTTGTGTGTACAGTCTGTTGAAGCTGATATAGTGGGGGGTGACATAGATGTGTATTACGAATTGTGGTAACCTTGCCATATGAGTTGCTCAGGCCTGTTTCCATCTTCATGTATTTCAGGCAAGATGTCACACAGCAGGTTACCTGTGTATTCAGCAGATGAAAATGAGGTTATCATCAAGCCCCTGGTAAAGCACTACCAGGTTCTCTTTGGCAGGACAGCCCATGCCCAGCAGGAGAGGACTGCCCTGTGGAACGGTCTAATCCACAGGGTCAATGATGTTGGCCTGCATAACCGCAATTATGAGCAGGTCCAACATCATTGCAGTGACCTGCTTCTCAATGCCCATCGGTGTGCTGCTGCAGTCTAAGGGGGATCACCTCACCAAGGGGGGGGGTGGTGGCCATTCCATCCATCCCCCTGACATGTGTGGAGGAACTCCTGGCCAGCCTCATGGCACCTGCCTGTCCGGAACACCAACAACAACTGGACCACTTTGTGAAGGTGGGTGTCACTCACACACCAGCTGAGGAGTGTGCAGGTAAGGACACAGTGCACCTCAGTAGACCACTGTTGTGTAAATATCCACAGTGGTACAGGTAGATCATACATATCTGACATGTGATAGATATATTCTGTTGCAGCATTGTTGTGATAAACAGATGTCCAGATGTGGTAGTATTGTGGGAATTTACCATTGATGTATGGTAGTACTGCACCCAGCCTGTAGCAGTGACACAGGTGTGACCACTGACATTGCATCTCTCACCCTCTTATGTAGGTCCCTCCAGGGTAACAACAAGGCAGTAGCCTGTAGCTTGTGAGTATATCTTATGTAGATGCATGCCAACACACTGGACATGTAATGGTGATGGTATATTCCATGAACACATCTAACACACCTACCTGAAATGCATGCTTTACATGTGCATGTATTGTTGCTGTGAAATGCATGGTCTCACAGGGGAAACCATGATGGGGTATTGAACGGGTATTTCACACACCTGCATAACAACTAACATCCTGTCACTGCAGAATGTGTCCACAGGGAGTAACATACTGTTGGTAGACATGGCCTACAGTAGTGACATGTAATGATCAACACCCATATACAGTGGGACACCAGTGTATATACCTGTAGGACAATGCCAACTGCTGCAGAGATACACTATGGCATAAGGCATTTCATTAGTCCACATTATTAGTTGGGTTTAGGCTGCAACATGTGGTGCTCAGTGTATGGGACACTGCAAGGTGACACAAATGTGTAGGGCTTACCTGTCATGCATCTGCATAAAAGCTGAGGGGGGTCTCAGCATGACACACCAGTGCACTGCAGCAGGGATCCTAAGGATGGTAGAAATGGCTCTATCTGCACATAGTCAGGTTCAGGACCTGTAGCAGCTGTAACCCTACCCACACTGCAATAGTAATGGCATTGTGTGAACACCATGGGATGTGCACATGAGTAGACCTTGCAATCATGCAGAATAGGGGGACATGTGTAGGGTAGGCTGAACATACACTGGCAATTGCAGAAGGCCCACACTGGTATACCCCTGCCATGAGCAGTGTCTGATGTAGTACACACAACAAGAGGTGTGATAAACTGTCATGATAAGGGTGTGCACACATATGCCCACATGGTGTGTATGCATTTCGGTCCTCAGCCACACACCTAACACAATCTGTAGACACTGCATGTGAAATTACAGGACATATGTTACATACCAGGCTTGTGTACTCCTAAGATATGCGGTGCTGTGGTCCCATGGCAGATCAAGGATGTGTGTGTAAAATCAATAAAGGTGTGTACACCCCCCATAGCCATGGTATGCTCTGATGGTTGTCAGTGTAAGCCTTTCTGCAGTAGTCATACATGGTCTGTTGACGTCGACAGCTGTAAATCAGGCATCAGGCATTCACCAATGATATCAGTACACATATCATCCCAGGTATGTGTTGCTGAAACACATAGGGGCTGTGAGAGGTACAGCTGATATAACTGACACAGTACTACACATTCCGCAATGGGATGTACATCTGTGAGTTGTGGTGCACAGTACATGGCAGAGTGCAGAACAGGTGCGCATCAATACTGTGTACATGGGTGCAGTGGTATCCAGGAGAAGGGGCATCACCTAGTCACAGCACATGCATCATACACATGTAAACCATTGCTAGCATGGATTGACTATAGCTAAACTGCATGCTGTTCTGTACCATATGTTCTGCATGTTGGCAAATGGGTAATAGGAGGACTGTGTGTACAATCATTGTGCAACCTTGTGTGTGTGTGTGTGTGTGTGTGTGTGTGTGTGTGTGTGTGTGTGTGTGTGTGTGTGTGTGTGTGTGTGTGTGTGTGTGCATGTGTGTGTACTGTTAAGAAATGCTGTACAGGTTTTAAAATGCATTTATTGTTTTCCCCCACAGGTGGTGAGGTGGGTCAGGGTCTCTCCTGCATCCAATCTGATGTAGGCGTCCATACAGACACCGATGATGATGATGATGGTAATAATGTTGAGGCACAGGTGGGGTTGTCAGAGGCAGACACTGCACCAACATTTGACATCCTCCTTTTAGTCACTCAACCCCTGCACACAGTTACAGTGCCTAAACACACCCCATCACCAGTGGCCATAGCAGAGGGACAGCTGGCGTTCAGTGGCAGTGCACAGGAAAGTGTGGTAAACATGCCTACTGTGTCTAGTCACAGTGGGCATAGCCAGATGTCTAGCAGACTGCCACATAGTCAGATGTCCCACGGTGCTCGTGGTAAGGCCGCTGGACATCATGGCCCTGGCATAGGCAACATAGCTGCAACCAGCAGAAGCATGTTTCAGGCTGTAATGGTGGCACAGGCATGTATTGAGCATTACACCAGACAGGGTCTTATGCTGCAGAGGGCTGCTCTTACATCTGTAAGTGACAACCTCCGTGGACTGTGGGGTGCCATCCGTGCTTCTACTGAGCAAGCGGATAGATGGCATGATGAGATGATTGCCCTCATCAGCCATGGTGTGTCTGTGCTTCAACATGTGGTGAGGATATGGTGACACCTGTGTGGATGTGGGCCAGCAATACCATCAGCTGGCAGTCAACGTGGGTGTGCTAGGACACCAAGGGGCTCCCATAGTAGCAGTAGCATCCCTGTCAGTGCAGGGGTGTGCTGTCCACACCACACCACAGCAGGCCATGCACACGTGGTCCTGACAAGTCCCAGGAGGGACATGGTACCAGCGGACAAATATCATCAGCAGGTGAGAGTAGCACTTCAACGCCTGCACCTGGATGTGCCTGCAGAACCCCTGGCAGGCACAGTCCATATGTCTGTGGCCAGAGACAGTGAACTGCAGACCATGCCTGGTATGCTCTGTAGCTGTCCATAAACACCTGTGTAGGGAAGCCACAAGGCAGAACTGTGTGCATGCATACCCACACACTATGCAAACACACCTACAGCAACCTCATACCTACACACACCACATCATGTCAGCCAGCTCCGCAGAGTACACCCGTCATCCACACACATGGTGTCAAATGTATGGCCCGCCCTTGGCCTTTGTCAGACCAACACCACACCCTGTGCATATGATGATACTTTTGCCCCATCCCTGTCATCCATACCATCGATGCAGAGACAGGCTGATATGGTTCTGATGCACACTGTGACTGTACACCAGTGTATCACAGTCCTGCAGTGTAACATGTTGTAGGGAGTAGAGTGTGAGGCATATTTGGCAGGTAGTGTAGCCATCCAGCAATGATGCCTTCTAGCTGTTAGTAACGCTGCTTGGTTGTGGTCTCTAAAATGATATGCAATTGTGTTGTAGATGTACATGTGTCAGTACGAGGATGCCTTGCGCATATGGTGATACCTGTGCTCCATCCCTGTCATCAGCCATCCAGCAATGATGCTCTAAAATGATATGCAATTGTGTTGTAGATGTACATGTGTCAGCACGAGGATGCCCTGTGCATATGATGATACCTGTGCCCCATCCCTGTCATCCATACCATCGATGCAGGAACAGGCTGATATGGTTCTGATGCACACGGTGACTGTACATCAGTGTACCACAGTCCTGCAGTGTAATATGTTGTAGGGAGTAGAGTGTGAGGCATATTTGGCAGGTAGTGTAGCCATCCAGCAATGATGCCTTTTAGCTGTTAGTAACAATGCTTGGTTATGGTCTCTAAAATGATATACAATTGTGTTGTAGGTGTACATGTGTCAGCACGAGGATGCCCTGTGCATATGATGATACCTGTGCTCCATCCCTGTCATCCATACCATCGATGTAGGACAGGTTGATATGGTTCTGATGCACACGGTGATATACACCGGTGTACCACAGTCCAGCAGTGTAACATGTTGTAGGGAGTAGAGTGTAAGGCATATTTGGCAGGTAGTGTAGCCGTCCAGCAATGATGCCTTCTAGCTGTTAGTAACACTGCTTGGTTGTGGTCTCTAAAATGATATGCAGTTGTGTTGTAGGTGTACATGTGTCAGCACGAGGATGGTCTGCAGTCATATTGCACAACGGGGTACGTCACTGTGCTGACACTATGCCAATGACATATCTGGGATACAGTCAAACACATTTCACAGGTTACTATGCTGGGTATTGCCTGTGCCACATGGACAGGTGGCCCACTGAGGCATGTATAGCCTGTATCCTGATGTAGACCCATCCACATACACGCACACTGTTACTTGCCAACACTGGGACTAGGACCCTACCTAGCACTGACATGTGTGGCTTACATTGCACAAAAACTGCCTTAACCACTCTGTGTGCAACAGCCCTTGTTCTGCCCAGCAACAAAGTGAACAACTCTTGCAGGTCTAGAACTCAGGACCCTTTGCACTGAAATCACAACACTTAACAACTACACCATGACCACTGTCGAGACAGCTGTTGTTTTACCAATATAGCTGTCATTACACATATTGAGTAGTATTGAACAATTGCCTTTACTTCCTAGATTGTGTAGTCCTTGTTATTAATATGACTGTTGCATCACATATGTTGTTTTATCATAATGTACACATAGTAGATGCATATGATGGGACACATGTGGGAAAGTATACACAACCGTGATGTTCACTCATGACAGGGATATGGTTGTAAACATATCATACGTGTTTAGATGTCTACATGTACATACACAGGTATACACATACATATGTCTGTATACACATCTGTATAGTACTACATATATATGGCCATGTGTACATCTATTTGTATGTACATATGTATACATATCTATACATATATGTGTATATATATATATATATATATATATATATATATATACATATGTGTGTATGTATATATATATATATATATATATATATATATATATATATATATGTATATGTATACTTATATGTGCATATAGATATATGTGTATATAGCTATATATGTATGCACATCATATGTGTACAGATATGCCTAGTTATGTTGGTATATCTATCTATCTATATATATATTATATATATATTATATATATATATATATATATATATATATATATATATATATATATATATATATATGTATATATATATAACCATATATGCATACATATCTATTCTGATATACCATACGTATATGTGCATATGTATCACTTTCTGTATATGTGTAGACATATATTATTCTGTATATGTATATATCTGGGTGTGTATGTCTATCTATGTACATATACATACCCATCTATATATGTTGATATGTATATGTATAATCATATATATAGATATCTGGATAATTATATATACAGATATTTTCATCATATGTCCTGGACATGGAGTGTAGCCCTACCCCAACCCCTATAGTCCCAACTTCGTAGTTCAAGGGGATGTCAGGTATGTATAGCAGGTATATTAGTAGACTATTGCTACTGTAACTGGGATTGTCTTCACAGACATGCTGTGTGTGTGAGGTCACATCTGCTTCCCACATGTGTGCCATTGGCTACTGACAGACATCCTAAGGACATTACAGTAAAGTACCACTGCTATCATGTAATGATCCTGTGGACTGCCCAGTGATATTGGCCAATATATGTGGACATTCTGAAACACTCTGTACAGCCAGAGGTATACACAGAACCCCTTAGTGCAAAACATGTGAACCATGCCTGACAATCTGGATGTTAACAGCCATGTAGATGGGTATAACACATAACTGGTATACATATGCCACCATAGGTTATGCATTCACACACCCCTGTCTGGCCTGACACATAATAACCGCTGGCACAGGGGTGCCATGGCTACATACTACCCACTAGATATTGACATACATCTGTACAGCATCCCACTGCTCTGTCTGACATACACGACTGTTAAGGGAGGCCCAGCAGCATGACATACATGACTGTTAAGGGAGGCCCGGCGCCAGTACATCTGGCAAGTATCTGCACATGACATCTCACTGTGTAAGTACACTAAGCTGCTAGGCATGTAGCAATGCACTGTGCAGGCTACAGACAGACTGGCTCAACACTGGTCTACATCTCCTATGGGGAATGCACATGTACCTGCATATATAGCAGGCTCTGCAGGCATGTCACAGCACAGGGTAAGATACACCTGTGTGAAAGTGCATAACCACAACCAATGTGAACACAGCCACAGCCACATATGGTACGCTAGCATAATGTTACAGTATATGGACTATCTGTTCAACACCATCCTCATATGTGCCACTCACAGACTAACTCCACATATACTGGGGATGCTACACGGTTGGGTATGCTGGCTGACTGTGGTATGGGACATGCGTGTGTATGGCCCTACAAACATGTAAGCCAATATGGTAATATCCAGTGGAGCAGCATGTAATATTAGATAGGACGGACCTATAACAATGACATCTACCAGAGTCTGTACACAGACTAAAGTACATATTAACAATACACACATTGTCAACATTCACCATAGGTACACAGACCTCAGTACTGTACAAATGGCCACAGAATGTCCAGGTTATGTCATTAAATATAACCCCTACTGTACATAACATGTGTAGCATTCTGATATCTCACTGGCTTGTTATCAGATATGATGACACTAATGATGGTGTACAGCACATATGCACTTCTAAATGCATGACATATGTACAAAGGTTGACAGTGTTGTGGCTGGAAGCACATACACAGGGCCAATACTGACATGTTGCTGTGATAACCTCATACATTTATTGTTGTAACAGAGTTTGTTGCAACATATGTCCTATGAGGGGATATTAAGTCAGTAACTATCATGGCCTTCATCATCTACAGACTGCAATCCTTACACTACCTTCTGCAGTTCACAGATACAAGCTCTGTGGGTAACACATGAAACCAAGATCACAACACACTGCCCAGTCTGCAGATGACCCTACAGATGGGGATTCCTCATAAACATAGAACTGACATGGCAGGTATTAAAACATGTAGGACAGACATATCCACACACACACTGTTAAACCAACATTACTCCACATGCAGTATAGCAGCATTTACAGTCCGTAGTCAGGTCAGGCACATACTCTCCTGTGTGTTGCCCTGTTTCCACACTATATGTTGATAGATGTAAATCCCCAATCCATCTGAGATGCTGTTTGCCAAACAACAGATCTAGTTCCTGCTCACAGTGAATGAAAATGGCCACCACCAACATGATGTTCCTAGATATTGGAGTATGTTTCCATACAACTGGCTATGGGAATGTTACCACAGCTGTTCCACATGCAATCAGCTAGGGGAGGGCTGCAATTCATGCAGAGGCCATCAGCTGATCATGAGCATCACTGAAAATATACATGCTGCTGCCTAAGCAAAGCAGGTGTAGGTCTACACATCCACCAGAGAGGGAGTGAGAGAGGCAGACGGAGGCAAAGACAAGTCAATATCTTACTGATACTGTTTGTTCATAGGTTCATAGGTAGGTACTAGGCTATCTGCCTGAGGGCATTTATAAGTCTCGCCAGAGTGTGTCGGCTTTCGCTGTCCCATTGATTAATTAACTGAACCTCTGTCAAACAGAGCCAATGAAGTGATCCTAGGGGTGTATTTTCTGTTACCCATCCACTCGTCCAGGTTTCTCTTGAAGATTGTTAGTGAGGACCTCTGCCTAATGTAGATAGAAATTTTGTTCCAAAGCATGGGGAGTCTCTGTGACCGGAATCTATCCCTCCAGCATGTTCTATTTATTGTTGTGGCGAGGTTTAGCTCACTAGAGCATGTGTCTCGTAGTGACTTGGATTTCTTTAGGTGGAGCATGTCCATCAATTCTGAGTTGGACATGGCTTTGTAAGTTAGGCAGAGATCACCTCTGAGCAAGCGATATGCCACTGAGTACAGCCGGAGATTTTTCAGTCGGCCTGCATAGGACATATGTTTGACACCAGTAATCCTCTTGGTGAGGTACTTTTGTGGTCTCAGCTGTTGGAAGTGTCTTGTGAGGTACATCCCAAATGGGGCATTGTACTCTATGATGGGTCTGATGAGTGACAAGTAGAGGGGCACTATAACCTCTTTATTGCTAGATGTGAACCCTTTAGTAATTAGATGGGCCACATAGAAGGATTTCCTAACTACTTTGGCAATATGTTTTTCAAAGGAGAGATTACTATCTACCTGGGTCCCCAGATTTCTTATTACCTCTTCTGTATTAAGGGGGCTGCCACCTATGTGGTAATCTGTGGGTGTTTTGTTTTTCCCAAATGGGATGACTATGCAATTTTTGGCATTTAGCTTGAGGCCATGATTTTGACACCAGGTGTCCGTCTCAGTAAGGATTTTTTGGAGGATGTCCATGTTAGCCAGAGAGTTTATTATGGCTCTCAGTTTGCAGTCATCAGCGAGCTTGGTTAGCCATAGTCCTCCTGTGTTTGCCTGTATGTCTTGGAAGTATATGCTGAATAGTAGGGGTCCCAGGACTGAGCCTTGCGAGACACCACTTGTGACTGGTTTAGAGTTGGACCTGGATCCTGCTATTCTTACTGTGTGAGTTTTGTCTGTAAGCCAGTTGGCAACCCATATTGTGGCATAGGGGTTTATGTTCAGGCTGGTGAGTTTTTCTATAATACCTGAGTGAGGAATGGTGTTGAATGCCTTGACAAGGTCAAGGTAGGCTGTGTGAACCACCTTTCCCTCATGTATGGCCTTGGTGACTGTCTCAAAGAAGTCAACCAGGTTTAGTAGGCATGATCTACCTTTAACAAAGCCAAACTTGGTTGGGTCAAGTGTTTGGAGGTTCCCAATGTCTTTGTTAATGAGTTCCATGATGATGCACTCCATAGCCTTTCAGACCAGGCTAGTCAGGCTTATTGGGTGATAGTTACCAGGGTCAGTTGTGGCCCCTCCTTTGTGGAGCGGAATAACCATTGTTGTGCACCATTCTATGGGCACATAGCCTGTGGAGAGGCTGAGGTTGAACAGCGTGTTTAGTTGGGGGGCTAATTCATTCTGTAGTTCATGCAAGACGCATCCTGGGACACCATCTGGCCCCACTGATGGTATGTTTTTGGCTTTTGAAAGGGCTGTTTTCACCTGTGTGTCTGTGATTTTTGGGACACTGCACTTTTCCAGTATTGTTGTGGACTCTTTTGAAGGTGAGAGGGGGTGAAGTTTGCACTGAATCTATCTGCCAGGATGTTGGCAATATCAGTAGGTGCTATTTTGCACTAGCTCAGAGCATATCTGTGAGTGCCACTTAGATTCTTGACATAGCTAAAGAAGGCTTTGTGGTTATCTTTTGAATCCTTGGCTATTTTTCTTTCGAAGTTAGCCTTAGATGATTTTATGAGGGACCTTAGTTTCTTACTGATACTGATCAGGGATGTCTTTCCTTCTTGGGATTTGCTTTTTTTCTGAACTAGTTTCCTCCTTTTATTGTATAACCTGTTTATGGCAGGGGTCCACCAGACTGGTTTCCTTCTCTTAGGGGAGTGAGTCTTGGTTTTGTTAGGGATGGCACGATCCATGCATCCTTGTAGGTGCTCATAGAGTGCATTTGTAAAGGATTCTGCATCTTGGGCAGCATTATCCTTCAGCGTGGGGGCTGTGAAACTTGCCACCTCTGTCTTAAGTAAGGCAAAGTTTGCTTTAGAAAAGTTTTTCACTGTGGTTTCCTTGGTTGGGGGTGGTGGGGTGTGGACATCCAGAGTGATTAGTTTATGGTCTGATCTAACCAGTGACAGGTTGACCTCCGATGCAGAATTCCTGTCACCCATGTTGGTGACGATCAGGTCCAATATATTTTCACCTCTGGTAGGGGAGTTTACCAGCTGATCCAGGGCATTTGAGTTGATAAATTCCAGGAAGCGCTGAGCCTGGGAGTTTGTACTCAAGTAGTTTTCCCAGTTAATGGTAGGGTAATTGAAATCACCCAATATCATTGTGTTAGGTAGGACCTTCATGTTTTCCAGTGTCTCCAGAAAGGCAGAATGGTGGTCCTGGGTCATGGAGGGTGATCTGTAGCAGGCCACAATTTTCATTGCAGATGTGCCTGATGTTAGTTGCATATGGATGATTTCAGAGGTATCATGCTGTGCCACTAACTTGGAGATGTAGGTATCCTTGATGAATATGGATACACCCCCTCCTTTTGTGTTTTGGTCCATGTTCTGTGGCTGAAATGTGTGGTATGAGTTGTAGCCCAGTAGTGCTGGAGTGCTCTCTGGAGCCTTGAACCAGGTTTCAGTTACTGCACAGATGTCGATGTTCTCCATACTGAGGAGTGCTTTGAGCGCATGCATTTTGAGATTTAAACTCCTGGCATTGAATAGTATAACCCTCATTTTTTTATTTGTGCTGTTTATGGAGGTGGGTTTAACTTTTGAGCCTTGCCTAAAAAAGGCACTATGGGGGTAACAAGAGCCTTGGCCAGTATTCAAACGCTTAGGGGTGACAGGTTCAAGCCATCTCTTGTGAAGCAACACGGCTTGTCGAGCATGTCGTCCAAGGCTGACAGACACTGATCCCCTTTGAATGACACCAGAAGCTTATCCTGTTGTTGAAATTGATCATTTTTTTCTTTATACTGAGGTATCATTCTTGGTGAGGGCAGGATGCTACTCAGGGTCAGGGTGATACCCACCTGGGCTACATGATCAGAGAGCTCTTCCATGTCTCTTTTCATGTAGTCCAGGGATGTACATCTCAGGTCATTCACACCAACATGAACAATGACAGAGTCATATTTGTACTCGTTCTGGAGTGACATGAGTGCTTGTGTTATGTGGCGGATTCTGGCTCCCAACAGGCAGCTAACAGAAACCTTCTCCTTGTCCAGCCTAGTGAGTGAGACATCAGTGTGCCTGACTATAGAGTGACCTATTACTAGTGTGTTAGGCATGTTATTTCGCCTTAAGGGCTATGATTGAGTCTCACACCTACCAGCACAGGGTATCAACCCCCTGATGACTATGTAGTGCTATCACATTTGTATGTAGTTATTGGATGCGCCACATAGGTTACAAGTTATGGAGCCCTCAAAATGTATATGTGATAGTGAGTGACATCTGCAACAGGGCTATGGTAGCTACATGGTAGGTGTAGTACACGTGCCTGTCTGCATGTACAGTTGCCAGCGTCAACACATCCACATTCTCACAGGGACACACGCACATTGACACACTTGGCAGGGCCGGGAATACAACCCATCACTAGTGAGATTGCCACAACACAATACTGTGCAGGTATCACATGCACCACAGGGGTCATACAGAGGTGATATGGGCAAAGGGTATGGGGAGGTGTCTGACATCAGACAACATGTTTCAGTATGCCAATGGGTGTTGTAGTGAGTGTGGATGTGATTATACATATCATATAACACACACACACAAACACACAGGGTGCCAGTACTGACATGCATGGGTGCATGTCTGCACGGGTATGTGGTGCCGACTGGGCCAGATGGCTATCCACGGCTAGGTAATGGGTATACCTTGGCATCAGGCCACATGACAATGGTCAGCATTGTGGCTCAGGGCTGTAGTTTCTGCATTTGCCCACACAGGTGGCTATTGCATCCCCCATCCAGTCATCTGGGTGACTATTGTATGTGGTCAATGCTGTGCATCACTTGCCATGTATGTGTCCCTTAGTCCATGATATGGATGATGTCTGGGATGTGCACACCTCCCACATGCATGTAAAGTGACATGTGGAACTGTACCTGGGGTGTCTGGCCCATGTTGTGTACACAGATTATCAGCAGATGTGCCAGGCTTTGGCCACCTGTGGTGGGAACTGGTAATGGACAGCAGGTTTACCCTGCACCTACACTGATAGCATGCTACAGGCATTCCCTGGTGTCAGTGGTATCTGTCCACACAGGGCATGCTTTCAGGCATGGTATGTCCTTTGTGGGTCACATGTGATGGCACCACAGGTGTTGCATATGTCCAGTTGGTAACATGGGGAAGGTGCACTGTCTGCATGTACGTGCCTATTGGACAGATGGACAGGGTGCCATGTCCTCTGTAGCCCACTGCAATCACTCCATAGTTACTATCATTGGCCAATATGCAGTGTACTACCCACATATTGGCTGTTGCCTAGGCATATGTGTGCGTGTGTGTGTGTGTGTGTGTGTGTGTGTGTGTGTGTGTGTGTGTGTGTGTGTGTGTGTGTGTGTGTGTGTGTGTGTATGGGACATGGGTTGAGTGTGCTCTGGGTAATACTGGGGTTGCTAACTGTGATTGCCTTGCCTTGATGTCACGTGTGGGTATGGAGTTGCACCCCAGCCTCTTGGCTATTTCACATCTGTTATCCCTATATGGTGGACATTGTGATATATACTAGGACCACCATATAAGAAATTTGCAAAACCTGCTCCACATTGGGCACAGGTATCACACACTCACACCCACACCCACACAGGATACGAGTTACATACACACACCTGTCGTGTCTGGCAGTAGAACCCCTACCTAACCAGTTTATTACACAAAAAGCACTATGCAGTGATAGTACACACCACGGCGATTACTGGAGTACCTCTTCCCCAAAGGTGTATATCACATTGGATGACATCAGCAGGATTGGCAAAGTAGGACATTCAACTTGTAATGAGTGTAGCTAAGCTAAAATGCATTGTTCCCTTCACAGACAGTGACACACACACAAAACATCCACAACTGACATGTGTGGATATAGAATCCCTAACAGAGGTCTATATCACCTACAGCATGGCGCTGTTATTGGACGCACCATGTGGATTGCTGGAGAGCTCTTTCCCCAAATGTGTATTTCACAATGAATGACATTAGCAGGCTTGCCAAAGTAGGTAATTTGAAATGTACTGAGTGTGACTAGCCTAAAATGTATTGCTCCCCACCCAGACAATGGAACACACACAAAACAGCCAGAACTGCTATGGGTGGGTATAGAACCATACCAGAGTTCTATATCACACTACAGCAATATGCAGTTACAGGATGCACTACAGAGATTACTGGACTACATTTTTCCCAGAGGTGTATTTCTAGGTGGATTACATTAGCAGCTTTGCCAAAGATGAGCATTTGAATTGTAGGGAGTGTGACTACCCTAAAAAGGATTGCTCTCTACACAGACACACACACTTGTCATCTCTGGGATTAGAACAGCTATCTTGCTTATTTAACACACTACAGCAGTACGCAGTTACAGGATGCACTACAGAGATTACTGGACTGTAGATTCCCAGAGGTGTATTTCTAGGTGGATGACATCAGCAGCCTTGACAATGATGAGCATTTGAATTGCAGGGAGTGTGACTACCCTAAAAAGCATTGCTGTCTACACAAACAGGCACACACACTTGCCATGTCTGGGATTTGAACAGCAACCTAACTACTTTATCACACTATAGCAGTGCACACTTACAGGACACGCTACAGAGATTACTGAGCTACAGCTTCCCAGAGGAGTATTTTTGGGTAGATGACATCAGCAGCTTTGCCAATGATGAGCATTTGAATTGTAGGGAGTGTGACTACCCTAAAAAGCATTGCTCTCCACACAGACATGCACACAAACAGTTGTCATATCTGGGAGTTAAACTCCTACTTAACTATTTTATTATACAACAGCAGTATGAAGGTATGGGATACGCCACAGAGATCACTGGGCTACAACTGTCCCAAGGGTGTATTTCACAGTGGATGACTTCAGCAGGCTTGTCATACTAGGGCTATCGGGAGGACAATGTGTGTGCATGGGCCATAACCCATTCATCTAAAGGTTGACACGCCACATGCGGGCACACACAGGGTCATATTTCACAGGTACGTGTATACAGATGCTAGATGACTACGTCCTTGTACAGTCATGTTTCACAGCTGGCACATGCACCAGTAGTCTGTAATGCTGACAGATACTGGTGGCTAGTATCTGCAGTGAGTGACATCTGAACCTCGTGTTTAGGGCCCTTTGGCTGTGTGCTGGGTGGGACAGGCCTGGATGGTTCCTTGTCACAGTCATCCTCTTCCACACATCTATGTATGTCTACCTTTGGCTTATTATAGTGTGTTGCCCTTATGTATATGTCTGTATTCTTATCCAATGTGTGTGCAAGGCATGCGTGGTGCATACAGATGAGTGTCTGCACTAACAACTGCAACTGCCAGATATGTCTGGTCCACCGGTGTTTGCAGACATGACCTTCATGTGTTTAAGTGTGTGAGCATGCCCAGTATGGCCTTCTGTATTTAATGTGTGGATCGAGTCCAGGTAGTTTGTACTGCAGTGCTGACCCTGGTGTTGTACACTGACAGGTGGCATGCTGTTTCTTCAGGGTATCCATCAATAATTTTGCATTGACTATTCCTACATTTCTACATGGGATGGGGGGGGGGTCAGCCAACTATTTCTACATTTCTACACAGGATGGGGGGGGCACACCTGACTGTTATTACATCACTACATGGGTGGGGCACACCTGTCTATTTCTACATTTCTACACAGTGTTAGGGGCACACCTGACTGTTATTATATTACTACGTAGGGTGGGGGGCTCACCTGACTATTTCTACATTTCCACACAGGATGGAGGGGCACACCTGACTGTTATTACATTACTACATGGGGGGGAGAACACCTGTCTATTTCTACATTTCTACACAGGGTTGGGGGGCACCTGACTGTTATTACATTACTACATGGGTGGGGCACACCTGTCTATTTCTACATTTCTACACAGTGGTGTGGGGCACACCTGACTGTTATTACATTCCTACGTAATGTGGGGGGCTCACCTGACTATTTCTACATTTCTACACAGGGTTAGGGGCACACCTGACTGTTATTACATTACTACGTAGGGTGGGGGGGCTCACCTGACTATTTCTACATTTCCACACAGGATGGAGGGGCACACCTGACTGTTATTACATTACTACATGGGGGGGAGAACACCTGTCTATTTCTACATTTCTACACAGGGTTGGGGGGCACCTGACTGTTATTACATTACTACATGGGTGGGGCACACCTGTCTATTTCTACATTTCTACACAGTGGTGTGGGGCACACCTGACTATTTCTACATTTCTACACAGGGTTAGGGGCACACCTGACTGTTATTACATTACTACGTAGGGTGGGGGGGCTCACCTGACTATTTCTATATTTCCACACAGGATGGGGGGGGCACACCTGACTGTTATTACATTACTACATGGGGGGAGAACACCTGTCTATTTCTACATTTCTACACAGGGTTGGGGGGGCACACCTGACTGTTATTACATTACTATGTGGGATGTGGGGAGCACATGTGACACTTGTACAGATTTGCTATGACTGTACTGGTATGTTAGGTAATCCATTTCATTCTGTATTGTTGACTATCATACTGACTAGAGGCATAGCAGTGTACTACAGATTGTGGCTTTGGTTGCCCTACATATTATTGTCTGACCTCCTACCCTTCAGAACTAACATCCCACTGCCTGCCCTGCTGTTGTCTGTCTGTGTAGGCCTGGTGGGGGGTTAACCATAGCCATCATTCAGGTGTCATGGCACAGCCACTGTTTGGGTTTGTCTACACCTACCTGCTGGCTGAGGTTGTTGTTGGGTATGTGAATCGCCCTGACTTGCATGTGTGGGTCATATGGACACACATGTCTCTCAGCACATTTCCTGTAGTGGGTTTTGCCACCCTGTGTAGTACTGGCTACTATGGTGACTCCAGTATATGTTACAGATGTCATGGTGCCAGTATGCGTATCGACTGTCTGCTGCCATAACATTCAGCCACCCAATTCCCTTGCGTGCTCACATCCATACCATAGATACAGATAATGACACATTCTACTCCATTTGGCAATTGGTAGGTTGATTGACTTACCTTGAGGGTGTGCCAGACTTGTGGATGGTGCTGGAGGGCTCCCTATGTCAGATGCACATAGTACACTCCCTATACATGATTGAGCACAGGTAGTGTCATGTTTGGCATCCCTTTTACTGTATGCATGAGTCAGAGAGAGGTGTCATTCCCTGGGTCCCTCCTGTGTCAGTGTATGTGCTATGCGTTGTCTCTTTGCTGCAGCCTCGGCATACTGGGCACACCTCCATCTGCCTACTGGGGCAGGCTCAGGTTGTTCCTCCTCCGAGTCACTCTGTGCCTGTGCAGGCCTTGGCATTGGTAGGGTCTGTGTGGCCCTGGCCCATGTTGTTACTGCTGCAGCTGTTTCCGCAGGATCATATTGTGTAGCATAGCACATACCATAACAATTTGGGTACATGTAACTGGTGAGTACTGAAGGCTCCACCGGATGTGTCCAGAATCCGGAACCGTGACATGAGCATCCCAAACACATGCTCTATTATATGTCTGGTCTGTGCGTGTGCCTCATTATGGCATTCTTGTTCGGGTTTGTGTGCATTTCTGATGGGTGTCATCAGCCACGGCTCCAGTGTGTAATCAGCATCCCCCACTAGGTGATCGTAGGGGATGTCCTCATTGGCAAATCTCTGTTACAGCTGCATCAGATGCCATATGTGGGAATTGTGATAGCTTCCAGGGCAGCCAGTACACACATTCATTATAATGCTCTGGGCATAACATACAACCTAGCAGTTGATGGAGGCGATGCCCTTACTTTTGTTGTAGGCCCTACCCTGATGACTTGGTGGTGCGTTGATGCATATGTGCGTGCAGTCTATAGCACCCACTACCTCAGGGTATTCTGCTATTTGGTGGAAGAGATGCATTTTGCTGGTCAACACCTCATGGGTGTTGAGGAAGTATATGTGCTCACTGGCATGTGCTGTCATGGCATCCAGGAACTGATGGAATACTCTGGATGCTCATGCCTGTGAGATCCCCATGATATCCCCAGTTGAGCTTTGGGAGGTACCTGTGGCTAGTATTCCTTGGCCTACACATACCATAGTATCCACTGGGATGCGTTCCCCTCAGTCAGTTTGGTGTTTCAGGTGTGGTCGGCACAGGTCAACAATTTGCTGTAGGAGATCTCTGTCCACCCTATAGTGCTCCACTATCTCCAGCTCATGTAGCCCCTGGTATGTTACCCTGGGTCTGTACACTCTTCTCCATCTCCTCACTGTGGGTTGATCGGCAGCATTCACATCCTCACCACCCTCAGCCTCTTGCACATGTTGTTCTGTGTTGCCTGCTGCAGCCGTTCTCATTTTGTAGGTTTGCTTGTTAAAATTTTTCTGCTTGTATACACCAGTGGTGTAGAGTGTGGGAAAAACCAGAGGGGAAGGTGTTTACTTATTTTATACTAGTGTTCTGGGCTGGGCTGGTCTGCTGCCTGTGTAATTGGCTGATTCTGATACATTTCACTTGCCAGCTAAGCTAGTTCTCCTTAATTACCTTCCTACTGCTGTTTTCCCTTCCCATTGCCTTCCTGTTTAAGCCCGTGTTTACCCCGCACAAACAGAGTGCTCAAATGTGCACACTGCTGCTATTTCCTGGTTTAACCTCTTTTTTCTTCCTGTAAAACCTGGTGTGTGGCGCGCACACCCGCTTACGCTTTGTAAAGAGTGCTAAACAAGTTTAGACACACCCCGAGCCACAGGGCTCCAATCTGCTTACAGTATGCCTGACACACACCCCCATGATGTCACCTAACTCCTAGGCTTGCACCAAGCTATTCCTACTCTTACACTGTTGGGACCTGACTCACATACTGGGGAAATCTGGGATTCACTATCCTTCCCCTCATTTGTATAGGATTGCCTGCTAATGCATAGTTACATATCTCACACTGAGCCTCCCCCTTAGCAACCACTATTCACTGCCCAGGTTGTCTTCTGCCTGCCCATGACTTGCATGGCAGACTATTTATTTTAGTTAGACTGCTTATTTTAGGTTTATTTTATTATCCCCCCCCCCCCGATCCCGTTTGCGCACTATTGCCCTACGCTTAAACAGCTGAGATCAGCTAAAAAAAACAAAAGTTTATTTTTTTATTTTTTTTTTATGTTTGCAATGCCAATGGCCTTATACTTGACCATTGGCATGCTTACTACATGATATGCAGCCTTTATTTGGAGCTGTCATAGCTCCGTTTTGGATTTTGCAGAAATGTACTCGGTTACTAACCGAGTACATTTCTGCAGACAGCACTAGTCCTGCACGGACTGTTGCAAGCTTCTTGGATTGCAAAATCACCTCATTTGCATAGATTTCTCCTGCAAATGGGGTGATTTGCATAACCAGGGCTAAGTCCATGCAGGATTAGTGCAGGAGTGCTCGTGCATGCCCCTGCAGGCTGTTCCTGGATCGCACGGCAGACATATTGCCTGCTTGAGCTCCTGCACCAGTCTTGCACTCTGTGCAAGCTTTTGAGAATCCAGGGGCATGTCAAATAAATGTACATTGCTTGAAATTGGGAGCTCTGTCATAGTATTCATTCTATTACAATAATGCTTATTGTAACAGTGTAAAAGAAAACCTGCTAAGGAACTTTTTAAAGTGATGATATATATTTTCTGTTACTTCAAGGCATTACCATTAGCAATAAATAATATTTTTGTCATGCTTTAAAATAAACATCTACATTCCCTACTACATCTCTGTGTTTAATGAATACAAAAGGAGAATGTATGTTTAAACTTGTTTAAAGACTGCTAATGACAGACTTGAACAGCATGGAGCTGTTTGTGTGGTCATCCAGAATGTTCTGTATGTCAACATATGTCACTAGTTACTCTCAATTTACTTATTTCTTTACATATTTTTGTATTTGCTTACTTTTGTTTACTGCATTAACGTATTGGCAACAAGTCTACATTTTCAAGCACGTCTAGGCCATAGGAAGCACAACAGCAAAATGCAAAGTGATAACATTAGTATTCAAGAAGATATTAAACACCATCCAGTCCATAATTTTAACATATTCAATAATATTAAGAGTGTGAGCCATATCTCAATGCATCTCCCGCATCTGGAACAAACTTCCACTGCATATCTAATAGACTAGCCCCTTACCACCTTCAAAAATAAATCACAGTAACTGGATGGGCATCCTTAAATTCTCACTGATCTGTCTTTTCTTTTCCTCCATGCGTCTGCAGGGGACTTTTAAATATGGTTTAATAGCTAGGTTTGTAATGCTCTGTGGACTGATTGCCTAATACTTAGGTATGAGCCATTGAACCTAAACCTTGGTTGAAAGTAAGAGCAAGACACCAACTGGATCCACGGAACAATTCCCTTTATTTAGTAAAACACTACTGAGCGCAAGAAACGCTTTCACCCACTACCTCCGTGGGTTTCATCAGAGTTAATAAAAAACAGGAGCAGTTACTTCTTATACACTACTAATAAAACACAAGGACCAATCACATCTTCCTACATCTTCCTAAATTTGCATTTGTCAATTTACTCAATTAAAAATGATTGAATAATCAGTTAATCCAACCAACCTTTGCATACATCACCAAACTTTTTATAAAAACTATGCTTTTCATATCATAAAATGTTATTAAGTAAATGAATATGCAAAAAAATATATATATGTAACCATCTGAATGTATAATGTGCAAATATGCATAAAAATAGAATGTACAAATAAAATTTGATATGCAAAAACATTTAAAATATATATATATTAAAAAGTTTTTTTAAAAAATGTTTTAAAAAAATAGTTATAATGTGCAAAAAAGCAATTTGTCTATGTATCTCAAAGTGTCACAGAGTTCTATACATAAGAAATTCATTTAAAACATATATTTTAACAAATGAAAAAATGAATATAAGTATATACCATATATAGGTGAATATAAACCAAATATAGGTAAAAAATCCTTAGCAGTTTCATACATGTACACTATAATATATCTACAAATATGTTAAAATACCTAAAAAACCTATATAATATATGATTTCATTTTCAAATAACTTGCAATAGATATATATTCATTTAATCCTGGTTGTGTACATGCATTTAGCCTCAACTGCCATAAGCATTCTTTTGATTCCAACAATGTGTTCAAATCCCCTTCGTTATTACAATTAATGTCTGGTACCCTATCTATAACAAAAAATAAAAACCTCTTAAAGCATTTGCATTTTGTACTATGTATATATATAGGGAACTAGTAACCTTCTTATTTTTAATATCTCTATTGTGCTCTACTAATAATATGTATAATTAATATACTATTAATAATGGAATGAATGTGAGTGCATATAAACTACATGGTCAGGATTGTGACATCAGTAATGGGCATTTTGCACATACAATGTTGAATGGACAAGATATTGATGACTGTGAGCAAAACCCAGGTCAAGTGTCAGAAAATGGTAAATGTGAAATTATTACAGGAGGTAGCTTTTCTGTTTACAATTTTACGGACAAAACTTTAAACAATAGTTACCTTTCACTTTTTATGAAGGGTTTTAAGTTTGTGCCTAATTATCAGGTGGACATAGGTAAATTATTAGTTAATCTAAAAATGTATACTAGAAGTTTGAACCTTAGAATTTATTTTAAGAACAAATTTGATTGCAAGATAGATATGGATACAAAAAATATTACCTTAAGAAGGTCCAGTACGTTTATTCCACCTAACAATCCTATTGTCCACTTATTTGAAATGTTTTGCGAAATGCAATTAAGAAAAACTTGGAAGGAAAGGAATTTTTATAAGGACAATTTAACTGAAGCAGAAAGGTTTTGTCTAAATGAGCTGAGTATGTCGGACAAAATGAGAATTATGAAACCAGACAAAGGGGGAGGGGTGGTCCTGATGACTAAATTGGATTATAACAACAGGATGAGTATGATGTTAAGTGATGAGACCACCTATAAGAGAGTAGCTAGGTATGATTTAACTAAGGCATACACAAAAGTTGATTGGCAATTATCGATTATTGCTGGAAGGATTTATTACTAAGGCAGAATATGAGTACTGAAGGCTCCACCGGATGTGTCCAGAATCCGGAACTCGTGATACATGAGAGCATCCCAAACACATGCTCTATTATATGTCTGGTCTGTGCGTGTGCCTCATTATGGCATTCTTGTTCGGGTTTGTGCGCATTTCTGATGGGTGTCATCAGCCATGGCTCCAGTGTGTAACCAGCATCCCCCACTAGGTGACCGTAGGGGATGTCCTCACTGGCAAATCTCTGTTACAGCTGCGTCAGATGCCATATGTGGGAATTGGGATAGCTTCCAGGGCAGCCAGTACACACATTCATTATAATGCTCTGGGCATTACATACAACCTAGCAGTTGATGGAGGCAATGCCCTTACTTTTGATGTAGGCCCTACCCTGATGACTTGGTGGTGCTTTGATGCATATGTGCATGCAATCTATAGCACCCACTACTCAGGGTATTCTGCTATTTGGTGGAAGAGATGCATTTTGCTGGTCAACACCTCATGGGTGTTGAGGAAGTATATGTGCTCACTGGCATGTGCTGTCATGGCATCCAGGAACTGATGGAATACTCTGGATGCTCATGCCTGTGAGATCCCCATGATATCCCCAGTTGAGCTTTGGGAGGTACCTGTGGCTAGTATTCCTTGGCCTACACATACCATAGTATCCACTGGGATCGTTCCCTCAGTCAGTTTGGTGTTTCAGGTGTGTTGTCGGCACAGGTCAACAATTTGCTGTAGGAGATCTCTGTCCACCCTATAGTGCTCCACTATCTCCAGCTCATGTAGCCCTGGTGAGGTTACCCTGGTCTGTACACTCTTCTCCATCTCACTGTGGGTTGATCGGCAGCAATCACATCCTCACCACCCTCAGCCTCTTGCACATGTTGTTCTGTGTTGCCTGCTGCAGCCGTTCTCATTTGTAGGTTTGCTTTGTTTAAAAATTTCTCTGCTTGTATACACCAGTGGTGTAATGAGTGTAGGAAAAACCAGAGGGGAAGGTGTTTACTTATTTTATACTAGTGTTCTGGGCTGGGCTGGTCTGCTGCTGTGTAATTGGCTGATTCTGACACATTTCACTTGCCCAGCTAAGCTAGTTCTCCCACTACCTTCCCTACTGCTATTTTCCCTTCCCATTGCCTTCCTGTTTAAGCCCGTGTTTTACCCCATGCAAACAGAGTTGCTCAAATGTGCACACTGCCAAGCTATTTCCTGGTTTAACCTCTTTTTTCTCTTCCTGTAAAACCTGCAATGTAGTATTAGTAGCACACCGCTTAAGCTTTGTATAGAGTGCTAAACAAGTTTAGACACACCCCGAGCCACAGGGCTCCAAATCTCTGCTTACAGTATGCCTGACACACACCCCCATGATGTCACTAACTCTGGCTTGCACCAAGCTATTCCTACTCTTACACTGTTGGGACCTGACTCACATACTGGGGAAATCTGGGATTCACTATCCCTTCCCTCATTTGTATAGGATTGCCTGCTAATGCATAGTTACATATCTCACACTGAGCCTCCCCTTAGCAACCCACTATTCACTGCCCAGGTTGTCTTCTGCCTGCCAGCATGACTTGCATGGCAGACTATTTATTTTAGTTAGACTGCTTATTTTAGGTTTATTTTATTATCCCCGATCCCGTTTATGCTGGCTGTTGCCCTACGCTTAAACAGCTGAGATCAGCTAAAAAAAACAAAAGTTTATTTTTATTTTTTTAATGTTTGCAATGCCAATGGCCTTATACTTGGCCATTGGCATGCTTACTATGATGTGCAGCCTTTATTTGGAGCTGTCATAGCTCCGTTTTTGGATTTTGCAGAAGTGTACTTTCGGTTACTAACTGAGTACATTTCTGAACAACACTAGTCCTGCGGACTGTTGCAAGCTTCTAATAACTTGGATTGCAAAATCACCTCATTTGCATAGATTTCTCCTGCAAATGGGGTGATTTGCATAACCAGGGCTAAGTCCATGCAGGATTAGTGCAGGAGTGCTCGTGCATTCCCCTGCAGGCTGTTACTGGATCGCACGGCAGACATATTGCCTGCTTGAGCTCCTGCACCAGTCTTGCACTCTGTGCAAGCTTTTGAGAATCCAGGGGCATGTCAAATAAATGTACATTGCTTGAAATTGAGAGCTCTGTCATAGTATTCATTCTATTACAATAATGCTTATTGTAACAGTGTAAAAGAAAATCTGCTAAGGAACTTCTTTTTAAAGTGATGATATATATTTTCTGTTACTTCAAGGCATTACCATTAGCAATAAATAATATTTTTGTCATGCTTTAAAATAAACATCTACATTCCCTACTACATCTCTGTGTTTAATGAATACAAAAGGAGAATGTATGTTTAAACTTGTTTAAAGACTGCTAATGACAGACTTGAACAGCATGGAGCTGTTTGTGTGGTCATCCAGAATGTTCTGTATGTCAACATATGTCACTAGTTACTCTCAATTTACTTATTTCTTTACATATTTTTGTATTTGCTTACTTTTGTTTACTGCATTAATGTATTGGCAACAAGTCTACATTTTCAAGCACGTCTAGGCCATAGGAAGCACAACAGCAAAATGCAAAGTGATAACATTAGTATGCCAAGAAGATATTAAACACCATCCAGTCCATAATTTTAACATATTCAATAATATTAAGAGTGTGAGCCATATCTCAATGTATCTCCCACATCTGGAACAAACTTCCACTGCATATCTAATAGACTAGCCCCTTACCACCTTCAAAAATAAATCACAGTAACTGGATCGGCATCCTTAAATTCTCACTGATCTGTCTTTTCTTTTCCTCCATGAGTCTGCAGGGGACTTTTAAATATGGTTTAATAGCTAGGTTTGTAATGCTCTGTGGACTGATTGCCTAATACTTAGGTATGAGCCATTGAACCTAAACCTTGGTTGAGTCAGTATCTATAAATCCATATTTCAACATAATATGGGGAACCCTAGACATCTAGATATGTGGTTATATGAGCAGGAAGATTTTTAGTAAATGGAAAAAGTATTGTAGAATGTTTAAGGTGAAATCTTGGGTCAGTATAAAGGAAAGATGATCTATTGGATTAAATGGTTAGAGCAGGATACAGATTGCATTCTGAGTGGACCTACAGGATCAGCATAATGACTCAGGCATGCATTACACTGCTCTTAATGCAAATAACTCAGCAAAGAGAAGAAGGGACAGGGACAAATACGCAAAGTTGACCCAAATGCTCTTTGAAGACAAGAGGAGGAGAAAAATATTATCATTAAGCTTTTAACCTTATACAGATCCCTAGCTCTGAAGATTTACAAAGAAAGGTCTGCACTAAAATAAAAATAGGAAGACCGGATATGGAATAGCTTATTTGGACAGAGTTGGAGTAACATTTTGATCAGATGTTATTACCTTCAACTACTCCCTGTTTAGGCATTCATGCAATATAAGGCAGCCAGTCCATGGCAACATTCACTAGTAATGCTTTGGCAAAGGGGACTAAGGAATTCTGATGAATGCTAATGGTGCTGGCAATACAAAGTGCATTATTTTCACTTAATAAGGGGACCAAGGAATTCTGATGAATGCTAACGGTGTTGGGAATACAAAGTGAATTATTTTCACTTAATAAGGGGACCAAGGAATTCAGATGAATGCTAATGGTGTTGGCAATACAAAGTGAATTATTTTCACTTAATAATGGGACTGAGGAATTCCGATGAATGCTAACGGTGTTGGTAATACAAAGTGAATTATTTTCAGTTAATAAGGGGACCAAGGAATTCTGATGAATGCTAACAGTGTTGGCAATACAAAGTGAAATATTTTCACTTAATAAGGGGACCGAGGAATTCTGATGAATGCTAACGGTGTTGGCAACACAAAGTGAATTATTTTCACTTAATAATGAGACTGAGGAATTCTGATGAATGCTAACAGTGTTGGTAATACAAAGTGAATTATTTTCTCTTAATAAGGGGACTGAGGAATTCTAATGAATGCTAATGGTGTTGGCAATACAAAGTGAAATATTTTCACTTAAGGGGACTGAGGAATTCTGATGAATGCTAACGGTGTTGGCAACACAAAGTGAATTATTTTCATTTAATAAGGGGACCGAGGGATTCAGATGAATGCTAACGGTGTTGGCAATATAAAGTGAATTATTTTCACTTAATAAGGGGGCCAAGGAATTCTGATGAATGCTAAAAGTGTTGGCAGTACAAAGTGAATTATTTTCACTTAATAAGGGGACCAAGGAATTCAGATGAATGCTAACGGTGTTGGCAACATAAAATGAAATATTTTCACTTAATAAGGGGACCGAGGAATTCTGATGAATGCTAATGGTGTTGGTAATACAAAGTGAATTATTTTCACTTAATAAGGAGACCAAGGAATTCTGATGAATGCTAAAAGTGTTTGAAATACAAAGTGAATTATTTTCACTTAATAAGGGGACCGAGGAATTCTGATGAATGGTAACGGTGTCGGCAATACAAAGTGAATTATTTTCACTTAATAAGGGGACAGAAGAATTCAGATGAATGCCAACAGTGTTGTCAACACAAAGTGAATTATTTTCACTTAATAAGGGGACCGAGGAATTCTGATGAATGGTAACGGTGTTGGCAATACAAAGTGAATTATTTTCACTTAATATGGGGACCGAGGAGCTCTGATGAATGCTAACGGTGTTGGCAATACAAAGTGAATTATTTTCACTTAGAAGGGGACAGAGGAATTCTGATGAATGCTAACAGTGTTGGCAATACAAAGTGAATTATTTTCACTTAATAAGGGGACCGATGCATTCAGATGAATGCTAACAATGTTGGTAATACAAAGTGAATTATTTTCACTTAATCTGGAAATGCCACTTAATAAGACAAATACAGAGTACAAGCTACCATCAAGTAAAATGGGATAAAAGAAGGGTATCACAGATGAATGCTAACGGTGTTGGCAATACAAAGTGAATTATTTTCACTTAATAAGGGGACTGAGGAATTCTGATGAATGCTAATGGTGTTGGCAATACAAAGTGAATTATTTTCACTTAATAAGGAGACTGAGGAATTCTGATGAATGCTAATTGTGTTGGCAATACAGAGTGAATTATTTTCACTTAATAAGGGGACTGAGGAATTCTGATGAATGTTAATGGTACTGGCAATACTAAGTGAATTATTTTCATTTAATAACGTGACTGAGGAATTAAGATGGATGCTAACGGTGTTGGCAATACAAAGTGAATCAATTTCACTTAATCTGGAAATGCCACCTAATATTTACTTATTTATTTTACATTTGTTAACCGGGATTGTCTAACTGAGCAAAAGCCCTTTTTCAGCAGAAGCCCGAGGAAAAAAGCTCCAAAACATAGTTACAAAAAATATAGCCATTACAAACACAGTTAATATTATAATCATTCATGATAAAACTTGTAGAACAGTTATCATATATATGCAGTTACAATTATCTGTAAAAATGTTATGAAGAATACTGCAGCAGAAGGAAAGGAGTGTTAAAATGAAGTAGACTAGTTTAAGTTGTAAAAGTTTTGGTATAGAGGAGAAGAAATGATGGTAAGACAGAGGAAGTTGGGTTTGTTGTTTAGTGAAAGTATATTCAAGGAGGCTGAGAACAGGTACAAATCCAGTGACTTTTTAAGCACTCCTTAGTGGCTAATTTGAATACTTTAGGATGTGAAAGTGATCTAACTTCATGTGGGAGTTTGTTCCATGCAATAGAGGGATGGTAACTGTATGTAATGGCTCCTGTTTTGGACTTGGGCTTGTAGATTTGTAAAAGGTCTTGGGTGGAGCTCCTGAGTAGTCTGGATGGTACATAGTGGGAGATTATGGTAGCTAGTGCTGGACAGCATACCTCTCAACCATATCAAATTCCTTGGTGTTTACCTGTTTTGAGGGAAAAATAATGGGGTGCCACGAATTTCTGAGTGGCCCCTTCAATTTCCAATTTAGCACCTTAAGTAGTACAACTGTTTTTCATTTTATCCTCACCATAGAAGCATCTCAGTGTTTCTTCTGCTGTAAAAGAATTGTTCAGTCAACAGTTTATTATACCGCTGGCAAGTGTGTTTATAAAGTTGCACAAGCATCCGTACTCCATTCCTGACAATGTGTTAGAAACTGTACATTTTTTAAAAAAGAAAGGGGAAAACACTGTGTTCTTTTATATAGATATGATATGACAGATATGGACCTCCGCTCCAACACACGCACACTCTAGCTTTCACACACACACACACACACACACACACACACACACACACACACACACACACACACACACACACACACACACACACACACACTTCTCAGAGTCAGAGTCAAAGAAAGACTGATAAACTTAGTTCAGTTATTTCCAAATGGCCAATACATTTTTACTAATTTCTCTAACAGAAAAAAGTAACTTTTGCTTATTTGCTGACAAGAGTACACACCCGGACCCGGACATCTGTTGACACCCAAACAAACAAGATACATAAAGTATGTTTCTCAATTCTCACTCACTGCAGGTGTCGGATAACTCCGATGATCCCATCCGTTTACACAGGGGCTGTTTGTTGCCATAGCGACTCTGCACACACATCACATCATGTGTGGAGAACAAACAGAATGAGTGCTGTAATAATCCACATTTTTATACATCATTACAAGCCAGATTATGCACAGAATGCAATTAGTGGCTGTTCATAGCAGAGTCCATGATATTGCCATCACAGTAGCAATAAATAAAGAAGAAGAAGGTGATGGTATGAAAAGGTGGTGGTGCAGATGGGGCTAAGGCCTTCTGGAAAGCTCAGAGGGTGCTTGCTTGTAGTGTATTGATTAGTTAGACTTTAACCTGAAGGCATTTTATAGTTGGGTGAAAAGTTTTACTTAAGTGCATAGTACTGATTTGGGAATACTGAGTATGTTGTAAGGATCTTATTTTTATGTATTTTTGAGCTAATTTTTAAAGTAACTAATTTGGGTGATCTTGTTGTAAAGTTAGAAAACTGACTTTAAAATGTAGTTATGATTTCATGCGGAGTAACATAGTGGTCTTTGCAGTCAGTAAGCCTAATGAGCATGCTACTTTGGCATAAAAGAAAAATCGGGGGATGCCATTAAGTCCGTTGTATTCAGAACCATTGTTTGTTTGTGTGGCCTGTAATGCTGCTTTTATCTGCTGGGTAAGAACTGCTTTTAACTGTGTTAACTGAGTGCAATTAATTTATTTTATCATAAGTCCATTGTATACAGAACCATTGTTTGTGTGGCCCGTAACAATGATGCTTTTGTCTGCTGGCCAAGAATGGTTTAACTGCGTGCAATTAATGTATTTTATCTTAAGTCGGTTGTATTCATAACTAATGTTTGTGTGATCCGTAATGCTTCTTTTATTATCTAGTCTGTGTGCAATTAATTTATCATAAGTCCTGCTGGCCAAGAACTTTTAGAACCTGTGTGTGTGTGTGTGTGTGTGTGTGTGTGTGTGTGTGTGTGTGTGTGTGTGTGTGTGTGTGTGTGTGTGTGTGTGTGTGTGTGTGTGTGTGTGTGTGTGTGTGTGTGTGTGTGTGTGTGTGTGTGTGAATGACCAGCAAGTAGATAAACAAAGATCACACACATTCTGATCTTACAGCTTAGTTTGCTATTAATAGTTTGGGTAGATGGATGGTAGCTCTATGATGTTTTTTTTTAACAAAAAATTGACAGCATGAAGTTTTACTTCTCAGAGACTCTATTAATACAACTGGAATGCATCTGATCGTGATCTCTGTAGGAAAGGATGCTAGTCACACCAAACATCACATGGACTGGTGGTGTTTACACTGTATCTATTTCCTGGGTGAATAGGCTGATCCAGAATGGAATTGTTTTAGCCATTACTTTAGGAAAAGGCACAAACCACATTCATTATATCAAGTTAACACTGAAGGCATATTACCTACACATTCCTCGTGGTGAATGTCAAACAAACAATGTACAGTCAGCAAGCAAACTCGCATATAAATTCATGAACAAAGTTATATTATTCTGATGTGCCAAAAATGGGTAGTATGTTAGGTACAACACAGCTAAGGTCATGACATCAGACCACACAAAGTAAATATGGCAAAGACAGGGTGCACATACATAACATCAATAAGATAAATGTTCCAGCTCCAGTAAGGGAAGAACACCACCACTATGTTAGTAGAGCCTTACCCTGGGATTCAGCAAGCAGCCATACAGAAATAAGATATTCCTGCATGGCAGGGACCATTCCTGTTCAACACAGAGCACACCATGCATGTGTATGAAGGCATGCTGCCATGCTCCAAAACAGACATGGTTCTGTGTATGAGCACAGAGGTGTGTGTGTGTGTGTGTGTGTGTGTGTGTGTGTGTGTGTGTGTGTGTGTGTGTGTGTGTGTGCATGTGAGAGCAGTGCTCTCACAATATACACACCCCCTGCACTCCAGAATTGCCTTTCTCATAACACCCCCAACTCATCAGGATAACAAATCTGGGTCAAAGCTATAAGGGACAATCGTTCCTACCAATACAAATGTTGTCAGAATAACAGATGTAGCATAAGCATATAGCACACACCTCCCAACTTGTCAGAGTAAGGAATGTGGACAAACCAAAAGGGACAATCTTCCCACAAAGCCAAAAGTTGATAGAATAACAGGATCAGCATTAGCAGGGATATTCTGAAGGGTACAAATAAAATAACACAACAAATATTTTTTTTTTATAAATGCGATAAAGTTTAAGCCTAGCTGCGTGGGTGTGCCGTTAGCTAAGCTTAGTCCAGCTTAAATAGAAGAAGAAGTTAAATAGCAAGGGACATCCAGAATAAGCAGTATTTCAATATTGTAGTGATTAGAGTATTCATTTTGTAAGCAGTCATTCCCGGTTCGATCCCCGCTATAACCAATTTGCATTTTACATGTGAAAGCAGTACATAAATATTTATTTTTATAATTAGCTACTAAATAATATATATTTGTTAACCAGAGTACTGCATTGGGTCCAGATGAGAGGTGTCAGTTTAATAAAGTTGTGAAACCCCCATATAAACACAAGTGCCCCATACACTATAGTCATACATGAATAAATGTAATGAAAGCACACTGGAGGATGTCAGGGACAGTAAACAAATTTATAATATGTAATAAATGAAGAATCAATGCCATACAGCAGATATAGTCTATAAAATGAAAAATAAGCAATGCTAAGCATTGCACAGCTCTGCTTGCCAGGTGTAAGCATTGTGTAAATATGACTGCTAAGCAATGAGTAGCCTAGCTAAGTAGATTTGCCCATCAGTAAGCAGTGCTGAATCTGTCCCTTTAAGCACTGCCAAACTTAGCCAAGCAGGTTTGCCCATAGCTTAGCTTAGCGCAGCATATTCTAAACCATCCAATCATAGCAAGGGGTGGGAAATCGGCTGTATTTAAACCCCACAGGTAGGAATACAGCTCATAACTGGATGCAGCTTCCCACTGTAGGCTGTATGGCAGGAGTTGGTAATGGCATGTGCTTCCGTGTGCAGTGCTGGGGCATACAGGAGTCCAAGGTCATGGTAGGACTCCTGGTACAAAACCATGACAAGAAACTGCTGCAGGGCCAGTGCCAAGGCTCCCAATATAGAGTGGAAGCCTGAGACCATCTCGTCTATGATCTCACCCATGACAGGGGTATCCCTCAGATAGGTGAGCAGGTCCAGCACCACTATGCCAACTTGAAGCGGAGAAAGAAAGAGCACTTGGATGAGTGGGTCCAACAAACAAGGCAGAAGGGTGATATCCCAGCAGTGTGTAAGTATTCATAACAATAACTGTTTACTGATGTCCAGCCTGTGATTATGATGGATAGGTATGGCTAAATATTTCTCTTTCTCATACAGCTGCAGCTGAGCAGGCTGGGAATCAGGAAGACCATGCGAGTAGGTTGCAAAGGCTGCATCACGAGGCTGGTGAGTAATAATCCTGCTTGTAGTGGTCATACCAAATAAATATAAAGTAGTAAAAAGTCACCTGGCAATATACAAACTGTGCATGGGTTGTACTGAATCAACCAGACAATATGACAGTAATAGTCCCATATAGGTCATATTTAAATATAACTGTAACTGTCTGGTAACAAAGCTCTAAATCCTGGACTGGTTGTATTTACTTTGGTATATTGTATGGCATTTATTGTTGCATTCTCTGAATAGTAATGTTGTGTTAACCCCTGTTACCCACATTGTGCTACATAAAAAAATGTCTAGGAATGTCAGTATATATATATATATATATATATATATATATATATATATATATATATATATATATATATATATATATATATATATATATATATATATATATATGTACATATATATATATATATATATATATATATATATATATGTACATATATATATATATATATGTGTGTGTATGTGTGTATGTGTGTGTGTGTGTGTGTGTGTGTGTGTGTGTGTGTCTATATATATATATATGGGTCACCTTTAAAATCCTGAAAGCTCAAAATCCTGAATCTCAAAATCCTGAACACAAAATCCTGAAAGCTCAAAATCCTGAAAACTCATAATCCTGAATCTCATAATACTGAAAAACATACAGGACACCAACACTGATGTGTGATTGTGCGGACATTCGGGGTAGGGAGCATGTCAGGTAAGTGTCGATTGTGATGGATGTTAGGGTAGGGCGGGTTAAGTGAGTTAGGTAGGTGCGGGTGAGGTGATTGTGCGATAGTGACAGAATTTGGGGTTAGGGGCGGGTTAAGTAAGTTAGGGTTAGGGCACAGGTGAGGTGAGTGTGCGATGGATGTTAGGGTTAGTGGGTTAAGTGAGTTAGGGTTAGGTGCGGGTGAGGTGATTGTGCGATGACAGAATTTGGGGTTAGGGGCGGGTTAAGTGAGTTAGGGTTAGGACACAGGTGAGGTGAGTGTGAGATAGTGACGGACCTTAGGGTTAGGGTCTGGGTTAGGGTAAGTGGATAGATAGTAGTGTATGTGCAGTGTAGTGTAGCTGCAATATAGTCTGTGTTGGTCCTGTATGTTTTTCAGTATTATGAGATTCAGGATTATGAGTTTTCAGGATTTTGAGCTTTCAGGATTTTGTGTTCAGGATTTTGAGATTCAGGATTTTGAGCTTTCAGTTTTTTAAAGGTGATCCATATATATATATATATATATATATATATATATATATATATATATATATATATATATATAATACACGCACATATATATATATATATATATATATATATATATATATATATATATATAAAGGGGTCTATATTAAAATAGCGAAACCTCACTTACACGAATACCTAAACACTGACACATAAACAGCAAACCGTGAAAACACCGAACGTCCTGAAGCGCGAAATTCAAAATATCGAATTGTCATAGTTGGCCCTTATCCGGTATAGCTCCCTAACATAAATGTGCAATAGTTATGGACCTTAGGGTTAGGGTGCGGGTTAAGGTAAGTGCATACATAGTAATACATGCAACCTTTACTTTAGGGTTAGAAGTAGGGTTATGTTAAGTGTATGAATAGTAATACAGTTGTGTAGCTGTATGTATATGTAAATTATACTTTTCCCGTAGTTGGGTGTTGTTTGTTTAAAGTTTGATACATTTGTGTGCAGTGAATGTTTGATTAGGATATGGGATATATATCCATGAAGTGTAGATATGGGGAAGTATGGATTATTTATTTTATTTAGGTAGGTAGTACATAACGGGCGGTGGGTTGGCAATTCGATATTTTGAATTTCCTGCTTCAGGACGTTCGGTGTTTTTGCAGTTCGCTATTTATATGTCAGGGTTTAGGTATTCATGTAAGTGAGGTTTCGGTATTTTAATATAGACCCATATAAAACATATGCCCATAACATGTATTGGAGTCATACCTCAGCACCAATAGTCACAACCTCTTAGTGCAAGGGGATATAATGTAAGTATTGCAGATATAAATGTAGAATGTTGCTACAGTAACAGGGGTTTTGTCAACAGACATGTTGTGTGGGAAGTCACTTCTGATACTGACATGTACACCATCAATTACTGACATACATCATAAGATCATCATAGTGAAGTACCACACAAATCACAGTAATGATCCTGTGGAATACAGCAGAGATATGACCAATAAATGTGGACAGTCTGACACAATCTGGTCAGTCCAGAGGTATACACAGAACCCCTTAGTGCAAGACGTGTGGACCAAGCCTGACAAAGTGGATGTTTACAGTCATCAATATGGGGATATCACAAAAATACTGGAATAGATAAGCTCACACTGTTGATGTATTCACACACTCCTGTCTGTCCTAACAAATATTAACCAGAGGAGCAGAGGTCCCAAGCCCGCATACTTCCCACTAGTTAGTGACATACATCTTCACAGCATCCCACTGCTTTTTCAGAAATACACAACACTTATGGTGGCCAGGCAACAGTACATCTGACAAATATCTGGACATAACATCACACTAGGTAAATACAATTAGCTGCTAGGCATGTCACAAAGCACTGTGCAAACTACAGGCAGACTGCCACAACACTAACCCAAATTTCCTATGGAGGAATACACACGGACTTGCAAATATAGCAGGCACTACAGGCATGTAACGGCACGGAGTAACAGACACCAGTGTGAAAGTGCATACGCAAAACCAATCTGAACACAGTCACATTATGGTAAGCCTAATATTACAGTATATGGACTGTGTGAACAAAACCATCCTCTTATTGCCACTCACACACTAACCCTACATATGCTGGGCTAATACACAGTGTAGTCTGATGCCTGGCTGTGTTATGGGACGTGTCAGTCTGGCCCTACAAACATATACGATGCTAGGGTACCATAAACTAGAGCAGCATGCAACGTCAGATAGAACAGGAGCAAGAACAATAACATCTACCACAGTCTGTACACAGGCCAAGTAACATATTCACAATACACACTCTGTCAACATTCACCAAAAGTACACAGACCTCACTACTGTACAGACTACAATGGAACGTCCAGGTTTTGTCCTCAAATATAAGGCCTATTATACATAACATGTCTAGCAGTCTGATATCTCACTAGCTTGTTATCAGGTATGATGTTAGTAAATAATGATATACTGTACATATGCACCTCTTATTGCATGACATATGGACAAAGGGTGACAGACTTGACACATGAAGTCCTGCTCACAGTGAAGGAAAAGGGCCAACACCCGCATGAAGTGCTTAGTTATAGGAGTGTGTTTACATGCAATTGGCTATAGGAATGATACCACAACTGTTCCACATGCAATTAGCAAATGGGGGACTGCATTTCATGCATAGGCCATCAGCTGATCATGAGCATTACTTACAAAGCTCAAGATGCTGCCTATGCAACACAAATGTACTTTTCCGCATCCATCAGAAAGGGGGAGAGAGAGAGAGAGAGAGAGAGAGATACAGAGACAAGGTAAGAAAGGAAGGGATTAAGAGGGTAAGAGACAAGCGTGTTTGTATATGATCTGTGGGTGGAGAGTGGTATCTGGGTATTATAATGGTTGCCTATATTGTTTACTAATCCATACTGTTACATAGTAATTGTACATGGCTGTACACATTTATGGCTGAAAATTGTCTACAACAACCTCTACAGTGTTTGAAAACTGTTGGCCTTGTAATGTGGACATTGGGACATATAGGGCTTCAATATAATGGTGTAGCAAAACCCACACTGCAGTGGATCCTGTCATTACACAATCACCCCAACAGGATACTGATGACACACACACAAACACACACCAGTGCTGAGTTTCAAATCCCTACCTGACTAAGCATTGCTATTACAGTGTCACACAGTTATTGCACACGCCATGGAGCTTACATGTTGGAGAGCTGTCCAAAGGTATCTTTGAAGGTGAGTAACATCAGCAACAGTGCTAAAGGAGGGGTAAGGGAAGTGTAGTAAGTGTGAATGTCCACAAAAGCAGGTGTCTACGAAGACATATGCACACTCTCTCAGGGCAACACACACATTATCACAGTCAGCAGGATCAGGATTAGAATTCCTACCTAACTAGTTTGCTACACTATAGTATTATGCAATTATCTCAAGCACCATGGAGCTTATATGGCTGAAACATGGCCAAAGGGTTATTTCAAGGTGAATGACATTAGCAGGTGTGCTAAAGTTGGGCAATGGGAGGTGTAGTGAATGTGAATTGCTTCAAAATCATTAATCTACACACACACACACACACACACACACACACACACACACACACACACACACACACACACACACACACGCACACACACACACACACACACACACACACACACACACACACACACACACACACACACACACACACACACACACACACACACACTTGCCAGTACTGAGATGCATAGGCTCATTGCTTCACAGGTATGTAGTAGGTGAATGGGCCTGAAGGCTATACAAGGCTAGGCAAAGGGAATACCTTGGCATCAGGAAACATGACAATAGTCTCCAGTGTGGCTCAGGGGTGTAGTCCCTGGAGTGGTCCCCAGGGGTGGGTATTGGATTCACCATCCACTTATCTGGGTTACTATTATGGGTGGCCAGTGATGTGCACTGCTTCCAATGTATATGATCTATATTCCATAACATGGACAGTGTCTGGGTTGTGCACATGTCCCACATGCATGTTCTTTGATGTGTGGAAGTGTACTTGAGGTCTCTGGGGCATGTTGTGTGGACAGATTGTTGTCTTCTGATATAGCATTCCTGACCTCATTTGGTGAGACCTGACTATGTAACTGAGGTCATGCTTGCACCTACATTGACAGCATGATACATGTATTCAGTGGAGTTAGTGGCATCTGTCCATACAGGGCATCTGTATAAGGCATGATATTCCCTTTGTGGGTTACATTTGCAGACTCTACAGTTGTTGCAGGTGTCCAGTGGGGAACATAGCAAAAGGGCCACTGTAAGCATTTATTTCCCTACTGCAGGGATGGAGCAGGGTGGCATGTCCTTTTACTTGCTGGATAACACACACAGTCAGGAGATATAACACATCACAGTACTTTCTGATGTCAGTGGCACTGTTGTGGTCAACAGGCATGTAGTCCACTGCAATCACACAGTGGTTACTATCTGTGAGGCAATATGCAGGGAACTACCAATATACTGGTTGTTGCCTAGCCAAGTGTGTTTGTGCATGAGACATGGTTGGAGAGTGTTCTATGAGTAATAGAAGTGTTGCCTATATTGTTCACCAATCCATAATGTCACATGTAGGGCTATGGATTGTCTACACCAGCCTCTCTGGTGTTTGACATCTGTTGTCCTTATAAGGTGGACATTGTGACATATACTAGGTCCTCAACATAATTTAGCAAAACCCTCCCACAATGCATCCTGTTATTACATAATCACAACAACCTTCACACAGGATACTGATGTTAGACACACACTTGCCACTACTGAGATTCAAACCTCTATGTAGCTATGTATTTATACTATAGTTTCCTACATTTATCGCATGCGCCATGGAGCTTATAGGATGGATGCTGTCCCAAGGTACTTCTAATGTGAGGAACATCATCATCCCTTGTAAGTGCTGGCATTGGGCAATGTAGTGGGTGAGAGATCCTAAAAATAATTTTACCCTAAACACACATTTACATTTGCCAGGGGGAGGTTCAAACCTCTATCTAGCAATCTTTATAGACCATTATGTTACACCTTTACCAGATGCACCACTGACCTGACATGGTTTATTGTTGGCAACAGGTACTTCTAAGATGGATGCTATCTACAGGACTGCTAAAGTCAGGCTCTATGTGTACTGGGTGTAAATGGGGCCAAAATATTTTAGGTATACACATACATATGTACACATACAAACACTTGCCACAGTTGAAATTCAAACCCATACCTGTGCAGCTACTGCTACTACATTGTTCCACATTTATGGCATGCACCATGGAGCTTACATGTTCACACTGAGCTTATCGAAGGAAGGACACTGAGGGAACTCGGAGCTATAATATATAACATTGAGTATCCTGTTTTTTTTGTTTATTTTGTTCTTTATCTCTTTGTTATTTATAGCACTTTGTGTACTGTGTATTTTTCTAGCTAGTTTCACTGTGTGTGAGGTATTAACTGGAAATTGTCCACTTTTATTAAGCATCTGTTGGGTTGTTTGTTTCTGATAACTTGTTGCAGTTAAACTCTTTTTTCTAGAGGCTCCTTTAGCTGTTTAAAACTTTCATTTAAAGGTCACTGCTGCTTTTCAGCTGTGAGAAACATTTCTGCAGTTTGTTCTAAGTAGTGGGGATATTTGTAGCATTTTCATATTCAGGCTTGTATTTGGGCCTAGTGTTTGTGGAGGCTGTGTATCTGAGCACATATTCAGGGACATCTTGGTTTAGCTAAAGCCATCAGGCATTTCAGTGAGAGAGAATTATTTGAGGTCATTGGCTGACTGATGTCACCTGGACTACAGCTTAGACTAAGCACCTCATTGGTTCTTTTGAGATTTCTTTCTTAAAAGCTGTCTCAGGTTTCAACTTTCTGTTACCTAAGAAGTTCAGTTGTGAGTGTTCTGCCATTTCGCACTGAGCTTATCGAAGGAAGGACACTGAGGAAACTCGGAGCTATAATATATAACATTAAGTATCCTGTTTTTTGTTTATTTTGTTCTTTATTTCTTTGTTATTTATAGCACTTTGTGTACTGTGTATTTTTCTAGCTAGTTTCACTGTGTGTGAGGTATTAACTGGAAATTGTCCACTTTTATTAAGCATCTGTTGGGTTGTTTGTTTTTGATAACTTGTTGCAGTTAAACTCTTTTTTCTAGAGGCTCCTTTAGCTGTTTAAAACTTTCATTTAAAAGCTCACTGCTGCTTTTCATCTGTGAGAAACATTTCTGCAGTTTGTTTCCCTCCCTGTTGGTATAGTGTTTTTATAGTTGGTGGCTTTGCAGTCACCTGCCCCTAGTGTAAATTTGATCTGGGACCCACCTCCTAGTCTAGTGTCATTACCTCATTCTACCCAGTACAGGGGGAACATTTGAGAAGGCCAATCAGCTTAGTTTCTGCTACTCCTTTCTCTCTTTCCACTTAAAAAAAAATTATCTGCTTTTACTGTATTTGTGTTTCTTCCTACTTTATTTTGCTTTTGCGTCATCTTAAAAGTACTCAATTGTATTTATTACTGCTTGGTGTAACTCATTCTAAGCCTTTTAGTTTAAGCACTTGGGCTTCAGACCAGTTGTTTTACATTAAGAAGGTTTGTGGTCTGCACTGTAGTGGCAGAACATGTAGCTTACATCCTTCTAAGTTGGGAACTGCCGATTGAGGGTTCAGTGTCTGTTATTCTAAAAGTGTATTAATTCTGGTTTAAGCACTTGGGCTTCAGGCCAGTTATTTTACATTAAGAGGGTTCATGGACTACACTCTTGTGGGATGAGAGGCTGGACTCTGCCCTTCTGAACTGGGAATTTCTGGTTAAAGGCTTATAGTGCCTGCATATTTGAACTGCTTCTTACTGAAATTGGTACACCTTGTTTGCTGTAGCATAGACTAGATCCAGGCCTACTGAATCTAGCTTTGTTTGTATAACTTGAGGACTAATCCAGGCATTCTTTAAAGTATTCAATTGTATTTATTACTGCTTAGTAGTAACTTGATTAAAGTGTAGCTATCATTCTAAGTCTTTTGGATTAAGCACTTGGGCTTCAGACCAGTTGTTTTACATTAGGAAGGTTTGTGGCCTGCACTGTGGTGGCAGGACAGCTAGCTTACATCCTTCTAAGTTGGGAACTGCTGATTGAGGGCTCAGTGTCTGTTATTCTAAAAGTGTATTAGTTCTGGTTTAAGCACTTGGGCTTCAGGCCAGTTATTTTACATTAAGAAGATTTGTGGTCTGCACTCTTCTGGGAGGAGAGGCTGGACTCTGCCCTTCTGAGCTGGGAATTTCTGGTTAAAGGCGTATAGTGCCTGCATATTTGAACTGTTTCTTAGTGAAATTGGTACACCTTGTTTGCTGTAGACTAGATCCAGGCCTGCTGAATCTAGCTTTGTTTGTATGATTGTTGTTTGTTTGCTTGTTATTTCCCTGGAACGCTAATTCCACCTAAAACATGGCTTTTCAGCACTTCTGTAGATCCCTAGTGATATCTGCATTGCTTACTGTACTTATGTCCTTGTTTCACTTGAAAGAAAGTCACTGTTTGTCATTTTTGCATTTAAGTTACCTGTAACACATTGCATTTAAGTTACCTGGCACTTGCTAACTAAGTCAGCACTAAAAAATTAAAAGCACTACACCCTCACAAACTCCCCTTGAGTACCTTGTTCCCATTGGCCCTTTTTTTCAATTATAAAGGAATTCCCAATACTATTCTATCATGTCCAAAGGTCAGTTGTCAATCTCCTCTCTGGTCCAGCTGGTGAATCTGGGAATCTTGAGGCAATGTTACAACTGCCTCATGTACACAGACAACCCTCTCCTCCTCCCAACAAATGTGAGAGATGCAACCATATAGCTAAACTGGAGGCTAAGCTCTCTAAACTCAGTACTGGTGTAACCAGTCAGGAGGAGAAGGAAACCGCACTGACTACAATTCCAGTCTCACATAGACCTACCACGACAGCAAACCAAACACAGAAACACACAAAAACATACTCGGAGGCTCTAAATAAAAATCTGCCTAAGCAGCAGAGACCTCCAAAGCAGACACCCAAGCAAACGCTACCCCAAAACAAAACATGTGCAACACATAGCTCACAAAGCCAGTGTGCTGAACAGTCATAGCCCTTAAGGCTAAACAACACACCTGATACACTTGTAATAGGTGACTCTATTGTCAGGCACACTGACTTCCCGCTCACCAGGCTGAACAAGGAGAAGGTCACGGTGAGTTGCCTGTCGGGTGCTAGGATCCGCCACATAACACATGCACTTCACTCTAAGGCAAGTACAAATATGACTCAGTCATTGTCCATGCTGGTGTGAATGACCTGAGATGTACCTCCCTGGACTACATGAAAAGAGACATAGAGGAGCTCTCTGAGCATGTAGCCCAGGCCGGTATGACCCTGACCTTGAGTAGCATCTTACCCTCACCAAGAATGATGCCACAATATGAAGACAAGATGATCAATTTCAACAACTGGCTTAAGTATTGGTGTCATTTAAAGGGGATCCAATGCCTGTCAGCCTGGGATGACATGCTCGACAAGCCATGATGCTTCGCTAGGGACGGCTTGCACCTGTCACCCTGGGCTGGATATTGGCAAAGGCTCTTGCTACCCCCATAGTGCCTTTTTTAGGCAAGGCTCAAAAGACATACCCACCTCCATAGGTATCACAAGGGATAAGAAACTAAGAGCAATGCTACTCAAGGCCAGAAGTCTAAACCTCAAGATGCACGCACTCAAAACTCTCCTTAGCATGGAGAACATCGATAATGGTGCAGTAACAGAAACCTGGTTCAAGGCTCCTGAGAGCACCCCAGCACTACCAGGTTATACCTCATACCATGCTTTTTGGCCCCAAAACTTGGACCGAACCAGAAAAGGAGGTGGAGTATCAATATTCGTCAAAGATACCCACACCTCCAGGTTGATGGCACAGCACGAAGCATCAGAGAATATCCATGTGCAACTAACAGTGGGTAAAACTGCCTTCCAGTTTATAGCCTGCTACAGACCACCCTCCCAAACCCAGGAACTGCACTCACCCTTCCTGAGAACACTGGAAAATATGAAGGTCTCTCCAAACACCATTATATTGGGCGACTTCAACTACCCAAACATAGACTGGGAGCATTACTCTAGCTCCAACACCCTAACCCAAAGGTTCCTAAAATTTATAAACTCACATGCTATGGAACAACTTTGTTACCACTCCCACAAGAGGGGAAAACATACTGGACCTGATCATCACCAACATGGGGACTCTATGCTCCAGACCTGAAGTGTATCCCTCGCTGGTAAGATCAGGCCATAAACTAATCTCACTGGATATTCACATCCCGACCCCACCCCCTGCCCAGAAAACTACAGTGAAAAACTTCTCTAAAGCAAATTTCACACTCCTCAAAACCGAGGTGGAATCCTTCAAAGCCCCCGGGCCTGTGGAAAATACAGCCCAGACCACAGAATCCTTTATAAATGCATTCTATGAACACCTTCAGGAATGCATGGATCATGCAATCACAAATAAAACCAAGACCCAATCCTCCAAAGGCAGAAGTCCTGTCTGGTGGACCCCAGCCATAAACAAACTATACAATATAAGGAGGAAGCTACTACATGATAGAGCAAAATCCCAAAAAGGGAAGGCATCTCTAATCAGTATTAGCAAAAAACTACGGGCACTCATAACATTTTCTAAGGCCAGCTTCGAGAGAAAAATTGCACAGGACACTAAGGATAATCACAAGGCTTTCTTTAGTTATATTAGGAACCTGGGTGGGAATTCCCAGATATGCTCAGAATTAGTCCAAAATGACAAAAAATACACCAAACCCACAGACATTGCCAACATCCTAGCTGACAGGTTCAGCGCAACCCCCACCAAAAGGGCAAATATCTATCCCAGCAGAGTGCTGCCCCTGACATCTCAGATGCTCAGGTAAGAGCTGCCCTCTCCAAAGCAAAACACAGCATCAATGGGACCAGACAGTGTCCCGGCGCGTCCTACATGAACTCCAAGAAGAGCTAATCCCAAACATAAAACTACTGTTCAATCTCAGCCTTACTACAGGATATGTACCCAAAGAGTGGCGTACAGCAACAGTGGTCCCTCTCCACAAAGGTGGTGCCTCAACGGATCCTGGAAACTATTGCCCCATAAGCCTGACTAGCTTGGTCTGCAAAGCTATGAAAAGGATCATCATGGACCTCATAAATAAAGATATTGGGGACCTACAGACACTGGATCCTACCCAGTTTGGCTTTGTTAAGGGCAGATCCTGCCTCTTAAACCTGGTTGATTTCTTTGAAACAGTCACCAAGGCCATTGATGAGGGGAAGGTGGTCCACACAGCCTACCTGGACCTCGCAAAAGCCTTCTATACAATACCCCACTCGGACATTATAGATAAGCTCACCAGCTTAAATATAAACCCCTATGTCACTAGATGGGTTGCAAACTGGCTCAAGGACAGAACCCACATGGTTAGAATTGCTGGAGCCATGTCAGACTCCAAACCAGTTACAAGTGGCATCCCACAAGGCTCAGTCCTGGGACCTCTCTTGTTCGGTATATATTTCTCAGAGGTACAGGCAAACACGGAAGGACTGTGGCTGATCAAGTTCGCAGATGACTGCAAACTGGGCGCCATAATCAACTCTCCAGCTGACACAAGCATCCTCCAAAAGGGCCTCATAGAAACAGACAACTGGTGCCAGAGCCATGGCCTTAAGCTAAACGCCAAAAAGTGTACAGTCATCCCCTTTGGCAAAAACAAAGTGCCTACAAATTACCACATAGGTGGTAATCCATTAAGTACAGAAGAAGTAATTAGGGGGGACCCAAGTTGATAGCAATCTCTCATTTGACAACCACGTGGCCAAAATGGTTAGAAAAACATTTTATATAGCCCACCTAATCATGAAGGGATTCACATCTAGATCAGGGGAGGTCATCATGCCTCTTTACTCATCCCTCATCAGGCCCATAATTGAGTACAATGCCCCTTTTGGCATGTACCTTACCAGACACCTGCAGCAACTGGAAAGACCCCAAAAGTACCTCACCAAGAGGATCATAGGGCTCAAACAGATGCCATATGCTGCCCGGTTAAAGAAACTCCAGCTCTACTCAGTGGCATACCGCCTGCTCAGAGGCAATCTTTGCCTGACGTATAAAGCCATGTCCAACCCGGAATTAATGGACATGCTGCACCTCAGAAAATCCAAATCCCATCGAGCTACGCACTTGAGAGACTTGAACCTCAGCACTGAAATAAATAGGGCATGCTGGAGGTACAGATTCATAACCCAGAGGCTCCCTTCACTCTGGAATAAAATCTCAGTCCAGGTTAGGCAGAGTCCCTCATTGACTCTCTTCAAGAGGAATCTTGATGAGTGGATGGGAGATCATAGGTTTACCCTGGGTATCACTTCTGTGTCACTGTTAGACAGAGGCACAGTATACTAACCTCGAAAAAGGGCATAGCAAAATTAATTTAAAATGGGTGGCGAAAGCCAAACACACTCTGGCTAGGCTTATAAATACCCAAGGGCAGTTAGCCTAGTATGAACCTATGAACCTATGAACCTATAAGAGCTCTCCACTGGTATCTTTGAAGGTGACTGACATCAGAAGAAGTGCTAAAGGAGGGGTAAGGGGAGAGTAGTAAGTGTGAATGTCCATAATATCAGGTATTATCAAGGACGCAAACACTCATACACAGATTATCACAGTTGCCATATCTGAGATTAGAATTCTTATCTAACTAGTATGTTACATTATAGCATTATGCAATTATCGCAAGTGCCACAGAGCTTATTGGGGTTGTTTTTTGTCCAAAGAGGTATTTCAAGGTGACTGACATCAGCAAGGTTGCTAAAGTAGGGCAATGGGAGGTGTAGTGACTGTGAATGGCCTAAAAACCATTAATATCCACATACACACACACACACACACGCACACACACACACACACACACACACACACACACACACACACACACACACACACACACCACACACACTCACAGAGTTTCATAGTTGCCATGTCAGGGATTAGAACTCCTACCTAACTAGGTATGTTATACTAGAGCATTACACAGTTATCACATGCTCCACAGAGGTTATGGGACTAGCCTTTGTCCAAAGGGGTATTTCAAGGTGACTGACATCAGTAGGCTTATTAAATAGGGCAATGCGAGGTGTAGTGACTGGGAATGGCCTCAAAATCACTAATCTCCACACACACACACACACACACACACACACACACACACACACACACACACACACACACACACGCATACACACACACACACACACACACACACACACACACACGCACACACACACACACACACACACACACACACACACACACACACACACACAAACACAGTTTCACAATTGCCATGTCAGGGATTAGAACTCCTACCTAACTAGTATGTTACACTATAGCATAACACAGTTATTGCACATGCCACGGAGCTCATGGGGCTGGTCTTTGTCCAAAGGGGTATTTCAAGGTGACTGACATCAGTAGGCTTATTAAATAGGGCAATGCGAGGTGTAGTGACTGGGAATGGCCTCAAAATCACTAATCTCCACACACACACACACACACACACACACACACACACACACACACACACACACACACACACACACACACACACACACACACACACACACACACACACACACACACACACACACACACACACACACACACACACACACACACACACACACACACACACACAAACACAGTTTCACAATTGCCATGTCAGGGATTAGAACTCCTACCTAACTAGTATGTTACACTATAGCATAACACAGTTATTGCACATGCCACGGAGCTCATGGGGCTGGTCTTTGTCCAAAGGGGTATTTCAAGGTGACTGACATCAGCAGGCTTGCTAAGGTAGGGCAATGGGAGGTGTAGTGACTGTGAATGGCCTCAGAATCATTAATCTACACACACACAGAGTTTCACAGTTGTCATGTCTAGGATTAGAACTGCTACCTAACTAGGGATGTTACACTATAGGATTACACAGTTATCCCACATACCATGGAGCTTATGAGGCTTACCCTTTTCCAAAGGGGTATTTCAAAGTGACTGACATTAGCAGGTTTGCTAAAGTAGGGCAACAGGAGGTGTAGTGACTGTGAATGGCCTCAAAATCATTAATCTCCACCCACACAAGGAGTTTCACAGTTGCCATGTCTGGGATTAGAAATCCTACCTAACTAGTATGTTACACTATAGCATTACACAGTTAGCGCATGCGCCATGGAGTTTATGGGGCTTACCCTTCTCCAAAAGGGTATTTCAAGGTGACTGACATCAGCAGGTTTGCTAAAGTAGGGCAATGGGAGGTGTAGTGACTGTGAATGGCCTCAAAATAATTAATCTCCATGCACACACATAGTTTTGCAATTGCCATGTCTGGGATTGGAACACCTACCTAACTAGCATGTTACACTATAGCATGACACAGTTATCACACGCGACACCGAGCTTATGGAGGAGGCACTTGTCCAAAGGGATATTTCAAGGTGACTGACATCAGCAGACTTGCTATTGACCTCAGAATCATTAATCACCGCACACACACACACACACACACACACACACACACACACACACACACACACACACACACACACACACACACACACATAGTTTCACAATTGCCATGTCTGGGATTAGATCTCCTACCTAATTAGTATGTTACACTATAGCATTGTGCAGTTATCACATGCACCACGGAGCTTATGGGCTAACTTTTATCCAAAGGGGTATTTCAAGGTGACTGACATCAGCAGGTTTGCTAATGTAGGCAATGGGAGGTGTAGTGACTGTGAATGGCCTCAAAATCATTAATCTCCACAGACACACACACACACACACACACACACACGGTTGCCATGTATGGGATTAGAACTCCTACTTAACTAGTATGTTACACTACAGCATTGCACAGTTATCACAAATGCCATGGAGCTTATGGGGTGAGATTTGGCCAGAGTGTTATTTCAAGGTGACTGACAGCATGTGTGCTAACATGGGCAATAGGAAGTGCAGTGTGTGTGAATGGTCCAGAAACCATTCCTCTGGAAACACACACACAACACTCAGTCACACACAACTTTACATTTGACAGGACTGGGTATACAAATACTAGATGAGTACTAATTTGTACTATTATGTTACACAGTTATCACAAATACTACAGGCACTTTAGGACTGAGGGCTGCCAAATGCAATGTCTACAGTGATTGACATTGGCACGTCATGTGATATTGGCCATTTGGATGTGCAGTGGGTGGAACAGGCCCCATGATGGAAATCTGTCTATCACTGTCTGTCTCTCTCTTCCCCACATCTCTGTGTGTGTATGTTTGACATATAATAGTGTGTTGGCCTTGGATATGTGTGAGTATTTCTATCCAATGTGTGTGCAAAGCATGAATGGTGTGCAATGTGGTGTGTGCACAGACATCTGTGACTGACAGATATGTATAGTCCACTGTTGTTGTCAAACATGGGCTTCATTTCTCTAAGTGTAGGAGCTTGTCCAGTATGACCTTCTGTATTGAGTGTGTGAATCCATTCCAGGTAGGTTGTACTCCAATCCAGGATCTGGTGTTCTACACCTACAGCTAGCAACATGTTTCTGCAGGATATCTGTAGATAGGTTGACAATATGGAGTCATGATGGGCAAAAGATAGTGGGATACTGTAACTATTGTGTCTGCGCTGCTTGTGTTACATAGTTGGTGTTAGCAGAGATATTCAGACATATGTACTGTTTACACTGTGTTGTATTATGTCATCAACTACTGACAGCTATACTTATTTGCTCACAGTTATTTCCTGGGAAATACAAGATGAATGAAGCTGTGTTCAGTATTGTGGTCTGCACACTCATGCCATTCTGGGGGGTGGGGGTTGCTGCAGACACTTTGCTGATGGGTCTTTGGAAATGGTCCAGCACCTTGGTACTGTGGTGGCTGAGGATCCCCTGCTTGTACATATATCAAGCTTAACAGAATGGCCATATCCTGCTGTGGCTATACCTCTCAGCTGTACAGATTCAAACAGGTTACCCAGAGGCAGGGCTCATATATATCTGGTCAGCTCCTCTTCACATTCTGGCTTACAAGCAGGTTTATAGCCACCCATTACTGGGTTTGCAAGCAGGCGTAGTATGGGCAAACATCAGAGTTTCAGACTTCACACACTCCATGACGTCTATGCTTCTACACCCCCCACTCTACTATTCTATCCTCTTCCTAACATTATGCGAGTGATATCTGAGAAGTATCCCTGTAGTTGTCCCTTCATTCCAGCAGTATTTAGGGTTTGGTCCATAATTCATGCAGTAGGACATGGTGGGCATGCTACTGGGATTTGTCAACATGGCTTTGCATTTGTGTTCTGTGGACTGTGTTGTGTTGTTAGTTGGGACCCCATGAGATAACATACATTGGCAGTATGGGTGAGGCACAGGCCTTTGACAGAGGACTGTAGGGCATTTGGTATTGATGCAGGCCATCTGTAGCAGGCCAGTGCATTCTGTCACTCCTACATTCCCAGGCTGTGAGCCACTGGATTCCCCTGAGGTGACAGGGTAAGTTTGTGAGGTGTTAATGGAACTAGTTCCTGTCCATATTAATCCATTGATCTGGATGCTGGCAGGGCACCTATTACAGCTAGGAACACACCTGCATGGAACACCTCTTCCGCATGCTGCATTCTGTGGGTATTCCCATACAGAAGTTGGGGTCATACTGTATTCATTCCCAACAGCAGAGATATGACCTGTGATAAACCTGTGGCTGATACTGGGGTGAGCTGAGTGCATGTGTGATATGGAAGATTCTTGCAGCTAACTCACAGATATACCTGGGATATTCCCCTTATCCTGCCTTGTGTGGGGACATAGGCAGTCTCTCAAAACTTCATAACTGTGCCTTTTGTGGTCTACCACTGATTGTCCAGACTACATCAGTATTCCATACTACACAGACAACTAATGTGCTGCTAACCTGTATGTACAATTCCAAAGGTGTGTTCAGTTGACAGTTACACTTGATGTACTCTGTCTAGAGTACTTCCACCTGTGTACTGTATGTATGTCTGTGCCCACATTCATGGCATGTCCATCTTTCAGATGGTGACAGATATTGACATCTGAACAGTGAGCATGGATGACTGCTGAATTGGGTATTGCTGAGATTCATTGTAGTTGGCACTGCAGTTGCCAGAACATGGCCCTGTCATCAACAGTACTGGCCATAGGCCACCAAGATACAACCCGCCATGCCTACATGCTGACCGCTTCCACACAATATACAACACACAACAACCTAACACACGGACCCCTGCATATTGTACACATGCCACAATCTATCCTGAAAATTGGGCCAGCTCAGGTACTCTGTGCTCCACTATTATTAAATCCATGCATACATGTTACTGCATTTCTACACAGGATTGTGTGTGTGTGTGGGGGTACACCTGACAACTGTGAACATTTGCTATGACTGTATTGGTATTTCAGGTACTTTATTAGCTTCCATTTTGTTTTGCATTCTGACTATCATGCAGACTAGAGGCATATCAGTAGAGTACAGATCTTAGGTTTTATTGATATTTTATTAATATGATACTAAGGGATAAAAAGTGGAAGCAGTTCCACATCAACAAACTACCCACTACCTTAGTAGAATACAAAGAGCACCAAAATTCCATAAAAAAACTAATAACTAGAGACCGGAACTCCTACTACACCAAACTCCAATCAGCACACCACTTCAACCCTAAACAATTCTGGAATACTATTTCCTCTGTCCTCCATCCTGGAAACAAAGACAACCCCTGCCCCAACCCAAATCTCTCTGAACTTGATACCACCACATTATTCAACTCCTTCTTTGTGGACTGTATAGTTAAACTAACCACGTCCTTCCCCAACCTTCATCCTAGCTCTCTCTCTCCACCCTCGTCACATCCTTCTGATAGCATACAACATTCACCCTCCTTCAAACTCAACCCTGTTCCCACAAGCATCATAAAAAACCCTATCCCAATTAAAACCTTGCTCTTCTGCACCAGACACCTTACCCCTTTTTTTCCTCAAACTTGCAGCCAATAGCATAGCCCTACCTATGTCCATTTTAATAAACAGGTCCATCCAAGAATCCCACGTCCTATCTATCTGGAAACACGCATTCATCATTCCACTCCACAAGGGTTGTAAAAACTATGATACCACCAACTTTAGGCCAATTGCTATTCTCTCCCCACTCGCAAAAATACTAGAAAATGTATTCATATCCAACTGTCACATCTAACCCACAATAATCTCCTCACCCCTACCCAACATGGTTTCTGCCCTGGACATAGTACCACTACAGCTCTTCTGTCCTTCCTTGAATCCATCAACCAGGCCTGTGACACTGGCAAACTAGTATCTTCCTTATTCCTAGACCTATCTAAAGCCTTCAACACCATCTCCCATCCCATACTCTTATCACAACTTTCCACTCTCAACCTTTTTCCCTCTACAATATCTTGGTTCTCTAGTTACCTCTCTGAAAGACTCCAAGCTGTAAATTGGAAATCCTCAATATCCTCCTTCCTACATACCCCCACCAGTGTACCACAAGGATCTGTGCTAGGCCCCCTTCTTTTCAACATTTTCATTAGCAACTTTCATCCCTGTATTCTAAATTCTTCTGCAATTCAGTATGCAGATGACTCCACTATCATCTGTACTGCTGACACCCCCTCTGACTTACTATTAAAAACTCAATTAGCCTTTTCAAAAACTGAAACTTGAATGCAGAACACCCACCTTGCCCTAAACTCAACCAAAACTAAACTAATGGTATTTACTCCCTCCAGAACTTCCACTATTGAAAATTCCTCCTTCATTATATTAACCCAAAACAACACCCCCACTGAAATCATATCTCACACAAAGCTCCTTGTTGTCATTATCGATGATCATCTAAAATTCGACATCCATATAAATGCCGTTATTAAAAAAACTCATCAGAAATTAGGACTCTTGTATCGACATAACCGCTTCCTCACTCCAGCAACCAGAAAGACTTTAGCCTCCTCCTACCTTCTCTCCTCTCTCACAAATGGTGCCCCCCTGCTCACCAATCCCCAACTCGGTTTACAATCCAAGTTAGAATCCTGCTACAATAAAATTAGCAAATTTGCCACCAACTCCAAATATTCATCCCATCACTGCCTCTCTCTTCAATCCCTTCAATGGATTGAGTTATCAAACTACCTAATCCTGCTAAAACTATCCACAGCTCACAAACTCATCTTCAAACCATCTAGCTGTCCAGCTCTCTCCTGCACCTTATCCCCCTATATTCCAAATCGCCCACTTCGGTCAGAAAACCAAAACCTATTACAAATTCACAAACCCGCTAGGCCCCCTGGCTGCTTCCTGCTCTAACTTACTATTGATAATATTTTTGACATTATTTGAATTTGTAATTGACTTGTTACTGTAATTGTGTCGTGGAGCTTATCTCCCCAGGCCTCCACTGAAAATGGGCCTTTCAAAGCCCAGTGGACTTCCCCGGTCATCGAACTGAAATAAATAAATAAAAGGTTGGGAGGGCAGCCTAATGGTTAAGGTGTTTGCCTTGCAAGCACAAGGTGCAGGGTTTGAGTCTCACAAGGGATAATTGGCTAGGCTTAAAATGGCTCGCAAGGGCAGTTATCTTAGTACTAACCTATAATATTGACCTACATTTCAGTTTCAGACTTCTTATGCTTCAAAACCAACATACAACTGGCAGACCTGTTATAGTCTGTCTGTGTAGGTCTGGAGGGGGGCTGTTCACCATTGCCATCAATTGGAGGCCTTAGCACAGCATTTCTTTATGGTCATCTACACCTGTCCTTCTGGCTGAGGCTGTTGTTTGGAATGTGAGCCTCACTGACATGCATGTGTGTGTCTTATGGACACACATTTGGGCCAATACATGTACTAAAGTGGGATTTGTCACCTTGTCTACTACTGCCTACTTTGTTGACACCAGTATTTGTTATGGATTTCATGCTGCCCATAAAGGTGTCCACTATTTGCTGCCATCCCATTCAGCCACCCGATTCCCTTGCATGCTCACATCCATACCATAAATACAACTAACAGAACATACTACTCCATTCAGCAATTGATAGGAAGAGTGACTTACCTTGTGGCTGTGCCAGTACTGAGGATGGTGCTGGAGGGCTGACTATGTTGGATGCACATAGTACACTCCCCTATACATGGTAAAGCACAGGTAGTGTCATATTTGGCATCCCTTTTAGTGTATGTGTGAGTCAGAGAGAGGTTTCATTCCCTGAGTCCCTACCGTGTCATTGTATGTGCTATGCGTTGCCTCTTTGCCAAAGCCTGGGCATACTGGGCATGCCTCCTTCTGAGGTTGTTCCTCCTCCAAGTCCCTCTGTGCCTGCGATCACCTTGGCAATGGTGGGGGGGGTGCTGTGTGGTCCTGCCCCGTGCTGTTCCTGCTGCAGCTGTTTCCGCAGGATCATATTGTGTAACATGGCACATACAATGAAAATCTGTGTACATGTAGCTGGAGAGTACTGCAAGGCTACACCAGATATGTCCAGGCACTGGAACTGTGACTTGCCCTAAACTCAATAGAGCATCCCAAACACATGCTCCATTATGATTCTGGTTTGTACGTGTGCCTCATTATGGAGTTCTTGTTTGGGTGTGTGTGCATTTCTGATGGGTGTCATCAGCCACGGCTCCAGTGCGTAATCAGCATCCCCCACTAGGTGGCCATATGGGATGTCCCCACTGGCAAATGTCTGGTACAGCTGTGTCATATGCCAGATGTGGGAGTCGTGATGCCTTCCATGGCTGCCAGCACACACATTCAAGATAATGCCCTGGGCATCGCACGCAATCTGGCAGTTGATGGAGGGTAAGTTCTTGCGGTTTATGTAGACCCTACCCCGCTCACTGGGTGGTGCTTTGATGTGTATATGAGTGCAGTCCATGGCAACCACTACCTCAGGGCATTCTGCTATTTGATAGAAGAGATGCATATTGGTGGTCAAAGTCTCACATGTGTTGAGGAAATATATTTTCTCACTGGCATGTGCTGACATGGCATCCAGGAACTGGTGGATTACCCTGGAAGCTGATGCCTGTGAGATCCCCATGATATCCCCAGTTGGCCTTTGGAAGGTACCTCTGGCTAGTATTCTTAACCCTACACATACCTTGATATGCACTGGGATGGGTTCCCCTCTGTTGGTTCTGTGTGTGAGGCATGGCCGGCACAGCTCAACAATTTGCTGTAGAATGTCCCTGTCCACCCTATAGTGCTCCACTATCTCCAGCTCATGTAGTCCCTGGTAGGTTACCCTGGGTCTGTACACTCTTCTCCTCCTCCTCACTGTGGGTTGGTCATCAGCATTCACATCCTCACCACCCTCAGTTTCTTCCACATATTGATGTATGAGAGCAACAGCAGCCCCTGACATCTTGTTAGTTTTGTCAGGTAAAATTGCCCCGTCTGTGGACAGCAGTGATGTAGAGTTTGCGTGAAAAACCAGAGTGAAAGGTGTTTGCATAGTTATAGTAGTGTGCTGGGCTGTGCTGCTGCCTGTGTAATTGGCTGATTCTGATACATTTCACCTGCCAGTTATGCTAGTTTTCCTTGATTACCTTCCTACTTCTGTTTTCCCTTCCCATTGCCTTCCAGTTTAAGCCCCGAGGTATGTCGTGCATACCAGTGGTCAGATGTGAATAGAGCTGCTATTTCCTGTTTTTTTTTTGTTTGTTTGTTTAAAACCCGGTGATCGGCGCGCACACCTGTTTAGGCAATGTAAACATTGCTAGGCAGCCTCAGACGCACACCCCCTTCCTTGGCTATGCTTAGCTAAGGGCAAACACAGGCAACAGAACTCCAATAAGCTTACAGTATACATGACACTCCCCCTTATGCAGCCATCTACCTCTTATACTTATACCATGGTGTTGCTGCACCTACATAATCGAGTGCAAGCCAACACTGAGTGGAAATCTGTGATTCAGTATCATTCCTCTCATTTGCATAAAACTGACTGCTAATGCATGGTTACAAAACTGACGCTCAGCCTTTCCCCTTAGCAGCCACTATTCCATGGTATTGTTGTCTTATGCATGCCATTGAGTATTATGGCTGAATGCAACCTTTTCCCTTATTTTCGGGCCGATCCCTTTAGCGTACCGCTGCCCTACGCTTAAACAGACAAAATCGGCCAAAAGAAATTACAAATTGTTTTTTATAATTTTGTAACTATTTCCCATACCAATGGCTATATATTTGGCCATTGCCATGCCTACTACATTGAATACATGCTTTCTTTGGAGCTGTCATGCCTCTGTTTTGTAATTTGCAGAAATATATTTGGTTAGTAACTGAATACATTTCTGTAGGTTACACTATTCCTGCACAGACGCCTGCCTGCTTTCTGGATCACTAATTCACTTCATTTACATGGTTTTCACCAGCAGATGTGGCACTTAGCATACAGGAACTGTGTCTGTGCAGGAATGGTGTAGGAGAGCTTGTGCATGTCCCGAGAGCTCGTTCCTGGATCACTCGTCGGCCACATTGCGTGCAGCAGCTCTTGCACTATTCCTGCACGCCGTGTAGAGCTTGCTGAATCCAGGGGTTAATGAAATGTTTGGTAGTGAGCTGGCAAGGGAAAGACGTAGGTAAGAAGCAGTGAAGGAAATGGAAATGAGAAGTGGTGATAGCAAAGAGGCAGGGAAAATAAAACTGGACTTGGCAATTACTTAGTTTACTGAACTGATATTTCAGCCATGAGACTGGACAGGCAGTTACTGTAACAATTTTTTTTATTTTATTTTATTTTACATTTGTTGACCGGGCTAGTCCAGCTGGATATATGTCCATTTTCAGTGGAGGCCTGGGGAGAAAAGCTCCACAAATTACAACAACATAAAAAGTCAAGACAAAGACAATAACAGTATAATTTGGTACATAAGTTTTAACAATTATAGTACAAGCCTAAGATTATATATTTTATATTTCAGTAGGAAAAAGGAAAAATTTATCTAAGAATAGATAGATGCAAAAGACTAATACATTTGTATTAGAAATGGTGTAGTACAAATCTTTATAACATATTACAAAATTAGATACACCTAGTAATTTATGATAAGAGATACTAAGGTCTCACAAAAACCTAAGAAAGAAAAACACTAGAGATCAATAGATATAGAAGAACAGCAAACAAGGATGGATTTCTAGTGTTATTTAACACATAGGTTGTGATACTATATGAAGGTGTTTGATCATTCCACAGAATATACTTATTTACATGAGAAAAAATCCTAAGGAAGGTTAAGCTCACTAAAAATTAATGAGACAACACAAGATCATGATCATGGGAGGCTAGGAATTGTGGGAGTCTAGTTAATAGTTAGGTACTTAGTCTGGGTTAACACAGGGGCATAGCCAGTGTGATTTCAGGTAGGGTTTAAGCTTGCTTTTAAATAAGCTGACAGAGGATATTGAGGTTAGCTGGCTTGGGAGGATGTTCCAGGCTTTACCTACTGTATTGGAGAACAAGGTGTCACCAGCTAAGTTGTTGGATTTTGATATTTGTACAAGTAGGTTATTAGCTGAGCGTAAGGTCTTGTGAGGTTATTATAGGGGATGACTAGGGATGTAAGTATGGGTGTATTTTGAGGTAAATACAGGATCTTATGGGCTACTATTAATTGATTGAAAAGTATTAAATTTGGCAGCTCTAACCATCCTAACTGATTCAGATTGATACAGTGATGAGTTCTATAGGAGGACCCAGCTGCAAATCTGCCAATGAGAATTTACATAGAATAACAGTTATCTGTTTTAGCCAAGGCAGAGGAATTTGGTGAGATGGAAGAAGCAGTCATGACTACTAATGCATGAGTGGAAGTAGTTATGCATTTCTAGTAACCTGAGGTAAAAAATAAAGTATTTTTTTATTTCTCAGCTCAGACATTAACTTCAGTGTGATGTGCACATTCTCAGCATTAAATAACTTTAATGCAACTTGTAATGATAAATACAGAAGCTAAACTGCAAGGATAATCAAATGTGTGATTATTCAGCAAACTGCTATATATATACTATAATTTAATTTCTTAATTTAAATCAAATACTGCATCATCAACAGATGAAAGGACTCACTTTACATATAACATCAAGCACACAGAGTAAATATATAGTTTCATTTAATATGCATCACAAGAGTTCATATACACCAGTGAATTATAACTGCACAACTGTTCAATTTAATATTTGTTGTATACTTTTAGTATACTTATCAGTGTAAACAGCACAGATGTGTTATTCATGTATCATATGTATATTGTAATCATTAATCATGCATAGAAGACAGAAGTAATATCCCTTGTGATTTAATGCTATATGCAATTTCTACTGCTGGTATTTAAAACTAAATTATTGAAAGGATCTTCTATAGTGTTTCTAACAAATAGGACTATAAATGTAATGGCACTGAAGACCCAATTGAAAATACAGTTGCACTGTATTTGTACTGTTGGCTTCCTGTGCAGTACACTGTCAGATGTGCAGTTCAAAATCAGAGCTGCATGTCTGTCTGAGGATGCCCACACTCTCCGAGGATGCCCACTGCACTACATGTACATTATGCTAAGCATTACTATGTCCATGTTGTGTTCCTTTATGTGAATGTGAGCCCCATATTTAAACAAACTCTCCTAATGCTAGGCCTCAGGTGGGATTTACAGTAAGGCTGTACTTTGCATTTTACAGTTATAAATAACACTAACCCCCGGATTTACTATTCCTCTGTGCAGGACTAGCTTAGTCCTGCATGGAGGTGGCCGTTTAGGAGCAGGATGGCAGTGTGCCATGCATAGTAATGAGGCATGCTGCTTGAGCTCCTAGGCTTACATGAAGCATGACAGAGTGCAGGGGGCGTGTCTGAGAGCAGAGCTCTCAGAATAAACACACCCCCACAATGAAGAACAGCAGAAAGGCCAAAGAAATGAGCGGGACAGCTCACAGGTGTCTGAATATCCCCAGCAACATTCCCCCACGTGTACAACAGCAATAGTAAATACAAATAAAATGAACAAACCTTTTTTTTATTAAATAACCGATTAAAACTAACAGTAGGTGCTCGTGTGTGCCCATCACTTAGCTAAGGTTAATGCAGCTTAAATGGCTGAAGAGGATAAGAAGGAAGATATATGCCAATGAAGTAGCACAGCAATAGTGTAGTAAACAGAGCATTCGCCTTGCGAGCGGGCATTCCCGGTTCGACTCCCACTGCAGCAGATTCCATTTTCCATGGCAAAGCACGTTATGAGTAATATTTATGTTGCATAACCCACTAAATAACATATTTTCATGAACTGGAGTACTGCAGTAAATGCACATGTGAGGTGTCAGTGTCATAATGAATAAGGCACTAGTAAGCAGATTTAAGCACAAATAAGCAGTAGTAAGCATATTTAAGCACTAGTAAGCGGGTTTAAGCCTGTTTGCACAGTGGTAAGCAAATTAAGCAATTTTAAAGCGAACTCCATGTAAACTGATGTAATGGCAGGTTAGCAGTGCTTACCATCGCACAAACCTGCTTTACAACTGCTCAAAAGTGCCTTAATCACTCTGTATCCAATGGCCCTTGTTCTGCCCATCAACAAAATAAATAGCCATACAAGTCTCAAACCCAGGACCCTATACACCATAGTCATAGTAGTTAGCCATCAAGCCATCACAATAGTACAGACAAATGAGGTATCAGCAAACAAGTCCTCACCATAGTAAAACCAAACTGAACCTGTAAAAGGAATCAGTATACAGTCATATGTTCCATAACCCACTAAATAACATAAATATGTGAACTGGAGTACAGCAGTAAGCACAGAAGTGAGGTGTAATTGTAATAGAGTGTTGAAGTCCCCAATAAAACACAAGGACCTCATAGAGTGCACGCACACATTAATTATGGATACCCGGCAGATATATAAGATGTAATGAGTAAGAAATCAATGCCAAAAAGGAAATATAATGCAAAGTCTAATGTAAGCAATGCTAAGCATTGCACAGGCCAGCATAGGAGGTGTAAACAATGTGTAGACTAGCTAACTAATTGTGCCCAGTGGTATACCCCTTTAAACAACTCCAACTTTAGTCAAGCAGGCTTGCCCATAGCTTAGCCCTTTCAAAACCGGCCAATCACGGAAAAGTGCAGGAAACTGGCCCTACTTAAACCCAAGATGCGGGAATACATCTCATAACTGGTTGTAGCTTCCCCTTGCAGGCACTATGGCAGTAAGGGGAGAAGGTGTGCGCTTTCGGGTGCAGTGCTTGTGCATCCAGGAGTCCAAGATCATGGCAGGACTCCTATTCAAAGACCATGATCAGAGACTGCTGCAGGGTCAGTACCAGGGCTCCCAATATAAGGTGGAGGCCTAGGATCATCTTGCCCGTGACCTTACAAGTGCCACTGGCATACCCCGAACTGGTGAGCAGGTTAGGCACCACTATGCCGACCTGAAGTGGCATAAGGGGGACTTCTTGGAGGAGTGGCTCCAAGAGGCTAGAGTAGCAGGGGATGTTCCAGCCGTGTGTAAATATCACCCCAGTATGTGTGTAATAATTGCCAGCTCGGATATATCATGGATAGGTCTGGCTAAATATTGCCCTTTGTCCCCCACAGCTGCAATGGAGTGGGCCATGAACCAGGAGGCCCACATCAGTCACCTGGTGAGGTCACGATGCAAGGCAGGTCAGTAATACTCATGCATTTACTGTCATAGGAAATAAAAATAAAAGTAGTAGTAAATTAATCGCCTGTATAAAACCTGTATTGTTCAAGGCAAGTACTGCATACACTAGAGAATATGGCAGGAAGAGTCTCATATTGTTTGTATGTCAATAAAAGTGTAATAGCCTGACAAAACAGGTCTAACTGCTGGACTGCATGTGTATATCCTGGTATCATACGGTAATGTGGATTTGCAATCATGTAATAGTACTGTTGTATTAAGCACTGTTACCCACACCGTGCACCATACATTAAATGTGTAGGAATGCCTGTATATGACAGGTGTAATCCCCAGAGGCCATTTAGTACAACTGAGAGACACATAGACCGTAAACAGGGAAAATGTAGACAACAAAAGCTGAATAGCACACGCAGCTGAGATGTGAACTGTAGTTTTTTTAGCACACATAGCCATGGTATAAATCCTGCCAGTGGTAGTAGTCTGCATACAGAATCATACCCCACAACCGTGCAGATATGTCCAGAATGTCTATTAAAGTGGCCCATATCTGTTGCCTATCAACCTGTCCCCCTGGGAAATCAGTGGGATGATCCCAGACGTATAGGCAGCAAACAGGAAATACAACTGATTGACACACAGCTATGAGAACAAAGCTGGCACACTAGCAACTCCCCAATACGCTATGTGACTAAGAAGCCACGTATGTCCCATTTACACTCCAACGTGTCAAGCTGTGGTCAGAGTGTGTACAGTAACAGAGTGAGATGTACGTGCATAATAGTAATGTGGAATCTGGTACTGTGCGTGGGAATATTCATTTAGTGCTAATAAACATTCCTCCCACACGTCTGTCAGATACCAACACTGTGCCCAGCAATACAAGAATGATATTCAATTGCTCTGAATAATGAGGTATTACACCTCACTGTCACCCACACTGTCCTACAACATATAACTGTCTAGGAAATCTGTATAACAGTGTTGTAATACAAGGTCAGAATGCAAAAGCACAGGGGATTAATAAGACAGAAAGCAGATAGGAGATATACAGTAATATCTATATAGCAGACAAAACTGTGATGGACAGTGTTTAAGTTGTAGCAGACACAGCCATGGTCTGAATCCTGGGAGTGGAATAAGGCTGCATACAGAATCATACCCCACAACTGTACAGATGAGGCCAGAATGTCCAGTATATAGGCCCATATCTGCTGCCTATCCCCCTGGCAAGTCTGTGGGATGATCCCAGATGTTTAGCCAGCAAACAAGGAATACAAGTGATTGTTGAACATCTATGAGAACACACCTGTCACTGTAGCAACCCCCAAAACTGTTAGGAGAGTAATATTTCAAGTATTTCCTATCTACACACCCATGTTGTTAAGCTGTGACCAGAGTCTGTACAGTAACAGAGTGAGATGTATGCGCATAATACTAATATGTAATCTGGAACCTTGTGTGGCAATAGTCAGGTAGTGCTAACAAACATTGCTCTCACAGGTATGTCGGATACAAACACTGCTGAGAAATACAGACCGTTATAACCTGTTCAGGTGCTGTTCACACTGGTATTGTAGGAATTGTGAGTGTTGCAGTTTCTCTGAATAATAAAGTATCACTGGTCACTGTCACCCACACTGTGCTACATAATATAACTGTGTAGGAAAGCACGTATATGTGTGTGTGTGTCAGGTTACTAAAGGTGGAAGAAGAGGGCAATATTCTAGATGTCCCGGCACACCAGCATGTGGTCAGTGCATGGCCAGAGTCTGTGCATATAGAGTTGGATAACTGTGTGCACAACATCAACCTGGAATCTGGGAGTATGTGTAGAAACAGTTAGTTAGTGTTAACAAACATTCCCTCCACAGTGTATACCAGGTAAGAGGTGTATACTCCAGGAAAAAAACAGTTCATGTGTAATGATGACTACAGCGATATCACTGTCCAAACTAAGGCTATAGTGTAGTGTAGTAAGACTTGTAAGGTACAGATAACAGCACTGACTAGGAAAGTAATGTGGACTACAGGAATATAGTAGTTGTTAATTGACATCTTTCTGTCCCCCTCACCATATCTCCAACAATAATCAACATACCCACCCTAACTGGTATGTACTGACACCTATGTTCTGATAATGTCCAATTGTTTAATAAATATTTTAATGGTCCCATGCATGTGCTATATTGAATTATTCCAACATTGGTGGCATAGTGCCATCAATGTACCTGCATGCTTTTCCTATTACCACTGTGGTCTCATATATGTATATGTTCTGTTTGCTATGCAACTGTTCCATATCTGGTGTCTGGGTTAATGGGAATATCTATGCATGCTGTTATACCTAACCCTGGAATGTGTTGACTATTACTAACCCACATATGATGATGAAATCTAAACAATATAGCACGCTTGGGAAGGCCAGTCCCAGCAGACCCACCTGTCCCACCTCAGCTGGCCATGGCACTGGGCACCAGCATGCCTGGTGCCCAACCCAGGACCTCCCTGTCTGTTGGTCCTGCAGCACCTTCAGGTAGAACCAACTCAGGGGATGGGGCACACCTCCCCAGGAGTGGGCGCGGACAGGCACCTGTCACCCGTCTACCGGGGCCATAGTGCGTAGAGTGATCAATGTTGCAGTAAAGATGTCTGCACGTATGGCTGGTGCAGGGCCAAATGAAACCAAATTCCAGTACACAACTGGCCAGCACCAAGAGGTAATCAACACAACAAACCAAAGGTAATGAAATTATTTATTAGTCCCAGACCAGTTTCGGCAAATCTGCCTTCCTCAATGGGATATGTAATCCCATTGAGGAAGGCAGGTTTGCCGAAACTGGTCTGGGACTAATAAATTAATTTCACTACCTTTGGTTTGTTGTGTTGATTACCTCTTGGTGCTGGCCACTTGTGTACTGGCGTAGAGTGATCAACTAGCAGTTTGGCGATCTTCAATGCCAGCTTGAAGGCTGTATTTCATGATTAGAGAGTCAGCCTGGCTTTGCAACTCAACCCCCAGCACAGCCACCTTCGGGGCTGTGAAAGTACAGTAGTGACTGCCCATGGGTGGGGACCTCAGTCCCACTATTTCCACTAGGGGGTTTTGGGCTTCCAATTTCCAAACACCCCTCCCCATCAAGGTGTTTACCCCCACATGTGTCACAGACCCAGTATGAATCTTGTTTGTCTTGTCTGTTAACCTACCCAACCTACCTCCCCAAATATACATACTACCCCTCTCCAATACCCCACTCTCACCTGAAAAAAAAGGGCAATCTGTTCCCACAAAAAAATGTCACCCCATACATAGCTGTCCATTTCGCACACTGGAAACATGTAATCCGGTCTAATTGCCATCACAACATATTATTGTTGTCCTCACCCCCCCCCACGGGTTTAAGTGTCCAAATCTACCTCCAAATTCAGTTTATATGCACAGCTGTTGCTGCAGAAGAAATTAGAAGCTATGGATCTTCCTACACCCTTCCTGCACACCCCTGGCCATTTCCCCTACTGTCTTTCCCTCTTTGCGCCCCTTATTTCACTACTTTCCTATCACCCCCTTTTTCTTTTCTTTTAAATAAATCAGCATGGGGGTAAGCGGGAGTAAGCACTTTTAAGAAGCAGTAAGTGGGTTTAAGCCTGTTTGTGTGTAAGCTATACCTACACAGGTTAACCAATCTAGACGCTAACTGAGTATGAGAAAATGTAAATGGAAGTTAGCAGTGCTTACCTCCACGCAAACCCACTTACAACTGCTTTAAAGTGCCTTTATCACTCTGTATCCAATGGCTGGTGTTCTGCCCAGCAACAAAATAAACAGCCTCTGCAAGGCTTGAACCCATAACCCGGCACTCCACAGCCACAGTGATGTATCACTAAGCCATGTCGGATACACATAACCCTACTGTTCTCAAAAACATATCATCCAGCCCAGTCATTCAACAGTACAGAGAATGTATTCCAACATTTAGATGTATGTGTGTGTGTGTGTGTGTAACTATATTAATATCTGAACAGATACAACATATATATATATATATATATATATATATATATATATACACATATATATAAATATATATGAACATATATAAATGCAAATGCCTACATCTAGAGATATATATGTCTACACCTATATGTCTAAATATACACAGCAAGTTACATATATGTAAGCAGATATGTATCTATGTAGTATATACGGACATAGTTTTATACATATGTAAGCAGATATATATATATATATATATATATATATATATATATATCTGAACAGATACAACATATATATGTATATATATATATATATATATATATATATATATATATATATATATATATACACATATATATAAATATATATGAACATATATAAATGCAAATGCCTACATCTAGAGATATATATGTCTACACCTATATGTCTAAATATACACAGCAAGTTACATATATGTAAGCAGATATGTATCTATGTAGTATATACGGACATAGTTTTATATATATGTAAGCAGATATATATATATATATATATATATATATATATATATATATATATACAGGTATATATGGACATACATCTGTAGATAACAATGGGAAAATAACTAAGACATATATGTCCACGTGCACCAGTAATGGGGTTGAGAGGCCCCAAACAATATACGTCTTGTATGAATAGGTATACCCCCTCACAACTAAACATGTCCGCCATGCAATACAATACCAAGTGTTGCAGATTCCATAACCAGGACCTGACATGACATGGATATATGTAACTACACATACGCACACACAGATATGTACAGTAAGTTACATATGTAGTATGTGCACACAATATGGAACAGCCACTATTCCTACAGTTACCACCTTACCAACTGGAGACTGTATGAGCCACCCATAGAAATGACATTCATTGTCTGCAGCATATACCCACAGAGATATCAAAGGATATAACACCACACACAGGTGTGCATAAATGGGAAAGCTTTATTTGTGTACTATTACAGTTGTATATGCAATTTCATATAGCTGTTTAGACACGGACATCCATATAACGTGAGTAGTGCTACTGTGAAACAGTAATACTAATACAGAAGTCTGGAAAGGTTAACAAATGTTGCTGTCCAGGCCAAGGCCATCAAGTAGTACAATAGTAAAGACAGAGTGGCCCACAGGATGCCAAACATTCAACGGTAAGGTGTATAGTTCAGCAGCCTCTATCTACACTCTGTAGACAATTCCTAGGTTGTAAAGACCTCAGATGACACAATGGGATATAACTGTTACATAACAAGACACAACTGACACCATAACAAGCACACTGACAAACAGAACAGTCTGTATGGCAGGTGGCAGTGGGCCTACATTTAACCAAGGTGGACTGTATGGTAATGAACATTCATATACAAGCGCAAGCAACACAAAAGTAAAAAACTGAAAACCACCAACGAGGAACCTTGTTCTACAGAGACAACGCACAACAGCGGTGAAGAGTCTTAGACAGGCTCAACCAGTATATGTAAAAAAACACGTAGATAACAGTTTTTTCTATGAGATACAACTAACGTGGAACTAAACATAGTAAGTAAATATGGATGGTAAAAACCACCTACAATAATGTCCACACAAGCCAGCAACATGAACCGGCTAGATTTAAAAACGGGAGGCAAACAAGAGGAAAATGTGCACATGTATATTTTTCCAAAACTGCATATATTATTTAAATATTAGTATTATATTATTGTGTTAATAAGTAAATGTCTACCTTAAAGAACTAACTAAGGGAGAGGCTAAACGCTATAGGTGTACAGGTTTTTTTCTCTGCCACAGGGATCTGGCCTGGGATTATCGAAAATAACTTCTCAATTTTAGAACAGGGGCGATGTTACAATTACTATTAAGGCCAGGATGGTTGAATGCGTCCAAGCGCAACTGCCACTCCAGCTCCCTGTTCTCCAAAATCAACGAAAAAGGTCCACCCCTTGGTTTTACAGGTACGTGGTCTATGGCCATAAAATTGAAACTGTGGCCTGGGTTTAAGACTATGTGCTTAGCTAAGGCATTGTCATCTCTATTATTCCTAATCGCATATAGGTGCTCATACATTCTATCCCGCAACCGTCTGTCAGTTTTCCCAATGTAGAACCCCCGACAACAGTTGCACATGGCAATATAGATGATAGATCTGCTCTCACAGTTTAGAGGTAACCTAATAGCATACTTAGTGTCCCTCACCTGGAAAGTCTCGCCAACACAGATGTTATTACAAAACTTACAAAACCCACATCTAGTCATTCCTTTCCTTTTATGGAAAAACCCTCCATGCTCATCTCTTTGCATGAGTTCCTTAAGGTTATTAGACCTACTAAATATAAATCTAGGTTCCGTCCCTAGTTTTTCAACCAGGAATCCATTAGAAGAAATAAGATACCAGTTTTTCCTAATGATGTCTAAGATACCTTGAGTGTTCATGCTGTAAGTGATAACAAAACTCAACGAGAAATCGCACTTGGGTCTTGGAAAAACACTTATAGTGCTCGCCCGGTTCCCATCAAGGGTCATGTCCTGCCCAGGGCTCACATCAGGGTCATTGGGTACCAAGTTCTGCTGGAAAAGCAAGGGTTTATAAAAACCTTTAACCCTTTTAACCGTGACTTCCTCTATGAGTTCACCTAGTAATTCATCAGGGTACCCCCTATTGGAAAACATTTCCTTCAAAAGAGTGCATTCCTTAGTGAAATCCAATAACGTACTGCACATTCTTCCTGCCCTCACCAGCTGTCCCTTCACAATGGATCTTTTTTGTTTATATGGGTGAAAGCTGGTGAAGTGCAGGAAAGAATTGCAGTACGTAGGTTTCCTATACACAGTTGATGTCAAAACCTTGTTTGTAATGTCTTTCACTAGTTTAACATCAAGGTAATCTATCTCAACAACCGAAAATTTAAATGTAAATTTCAAAAATTCAGTTCAAGAGTTAATAGATTCCACAAACTCCGTTGCTTGTGCTTCTGAGCCCCTGAACAACAAAAACATGTCGTCCAGGAACCGGGTATAGAATGTGACAAGCTCACTGTTTCCAAGGATTCTATTCAATATGTTTGCCTCCCAATAGCCCATCACATAGTTTGCTACCCCCGCACCACAAGGGGAGCCCATAGCCACTCCGCGTTTCTGCAAAAAGAAATCTCCATTAAAGATGAAATAGTTGCTGGTCAACACAATTTCCAGCAACTCCGTGGCCAAGTCAACCTCAAGTTTAGAGGCACCGAAGTTGTTCAGCATAATACCAATCCACTCCACCGCCTCCACGTGTGGAATGGAGGTATATAGGTCTATGACGTCAATGGTCAACAAGTTGTTATTATCATGATACGGTACACGGTTAATGTTGTCAAGGAACGTCCATGAATCCCTACATATACTGGGAATTCCTTTAATATACTTGTCCAGTATCTGAGTGATAAGTTTTGAACATGGGTAGGTTATGGACGACCTCCCGTCAATCAGTGCCCTCATAGGAGGGTCACTGATGCTCTTATGGATTTTAGGGATACCAAACATGACGGGTATCTTTGAACAAGTTATGTCGATGTAGTTGTACATGTTCATGTCAATTTTACCCGTCAAGAAAAGGTCCCTAAAATAGCCCCTAATTCTCTGAATGCTGCCATTGACTTCATTCTTTGAGGATGCTGTGTAGGCGTCACCTTCTAGTAATAATGACATCTTCTCATTATATGTTGTGTTGTGGAAAATAACAAGCCCCCCGCCTTTATCGGGTTTTAATACCCGTATAGGTAAGCGACTAATCTCATCTAGGAGTGCCATCTGTTCTTTAGTGACGTTATATTGTTTAGTCCTAGATCTATATTTAGTGTTGTGAGCTAGGAATCTGAAATCCATTTCACAGTTGTTTTCAAACAACTGTAAAGTGGAGTGCAGAGGGGGATTGAACACACTGGCTAATTTCAAATTGTTTATCGTGGTGTCTTCTTCCACTGGTCTATCACCATCAGTTAGTTGGTTGAACATAAGTTGGAGGTTCATCTTCCTCACAAAACATTTAAGCTCTATGATTTCTTTGGCAATGTTACCATTCCTGCTTGGAACGAAAGAATTGCCAAATGCCAAAAGTTCAATCAACTGATCGTCAAGAGTGATGTCAGAAAAGTTGTAAATCCTGAAATCGCCATTATTGTTTGTGAGAATGGTGGGATAATTTATTTCCAACGCTTGATCCAGGGAGGCCGTATTGTCTAGACAATCACGGAGAGGAGAACCACTCTCTGTCCCCTCATCACTCAGGTCTACCTCTAACTCTTTCTCTTGTTCCCATAAGGCCTCCTGTCACGTTGGCCTAAAAAATTACTGTTATTATGGCCTGTGTTCTGTTTATTCGATTTGCTGTTATTACTGAAACCCCTCTGGGAATTGCCAAGTCCTCCTTTGTCCCTAGCAATCCCCTTAATTCTGTTACTCCTCCTAGGTTCCAAGTTGTTGTCACTGACATTGCCTTCAAAAACATCCTGATGTGATGATGTGATCTTGATGTTAAACTAGTGAAAGACATTACAAACAAGGTTTTGACATCAACTGTGTATAGAAACCTCGTGCTGCATGCAATTCTTTCCTGCACTTCACCAGCTTTCACCCATATAAACAAAAAAGATCCATTGTGAAGGGACAGCTGGTGAGGGCAGGAAGAATGTGCAGTACGTTATTGGATTTCACTAAGGAATGCACTCTTTTGAAGGAAATGTTTTCCAATAGGGGGTACCCTGATGAATTACTAGGTGAACTCATAGAAGTCACGGTTAAAAGGGTTAAAGGTTTTATAAACCCTTGCTTTTCCAGCAGAACTTGGTACCCAATGACCCTGATGTGAGCCCTGGGCAGGACATGACCCTTGATGGGAACCGGGCGAGCACTATAAGTGTTTTTCCAAGACCCAAGTGCGATTTCTCGTTGAGTTTTGTTATCACTTACAGCATGAACACTCAAGGTATCTTAGACATCATTAGGAAAAACTGGTATCTTATTTCTTCTAATGGATTCCTGGTTGAAAACTAGGACGGAACCTAGATTTATATTTAGTAGGTCTAATAACCTTAAGGAACTCATGCAAAGAGATGAGCATGGAGGGTTTTTCCATAAAGGAAAGGAATGACTAGATGTGGGTTTTGTAAGTTTTGTAATAACATCTGTGTTGGCGAGACTTTCCAGGTGAGGGACACTAAGTATGCTATTAGGTTACCTCTAAACTGTGAGAGCAGATCTATCATCTATATTGCCATGTGCAACTGTTGTCGGGGGTTCTACATTGGGAAAACTGACAGAGGTGCTATGCTGCGGGATAGAATGTATGAGCACCTATATGCGATTAGGAATAATAGAGATGACAATGCCTTAGCTAAGCACATAGTCTTAAACCCAGGCCACAGTTTCAATTTTATGGCCATAGACCACGTACCTGTAAAACCAAGGGGTGGACCTTTTTCGTTGATTTTGGAGAACAGGGAGCTGGAGTGGCAGTTGCGCTTGGACGCATTCAACCATCCTGGCCTTAATAGTAATTGTAACATCGCTGTTCTAAAATTGAGAAGTTATTTTCGATAATCCCAGGCCAGATCCCTGTGGCAGAGAAAAAAACCTGTACACCTATAGCGTTTAGCCTCTCCCTTAGTTAGTTCTTTAAGGTAGACATTTACTTATTAACACAATAATATAATACTAATATTTAAATAATATATGCAGTTTTGGAAAAATATACATGTGCACATTTTCCTCTTGTTTGCCTCCCGTTTTTAAATCTAGCCGGTTCATGTTGCTGGCTTGTGTGGACATTATTGTAGGTGGTTTTTACCATCCATATTTACTTACTATGTTTAGTTCCACGTTAGTTGTATCTCATAGAAAAAACTGTTATCTACGTGTTTTTTTACATATACTGGTTGAGCCTGTCTAAGACTCTTCACCGCTGTTGTGCGTTGTCTCTGTAGAACAAGGTTCCTCGTTGGTGAACATTCATATACCTTAAGGCAGCTCACCCCTGATGGTTTTCAGGACTTTGGGCTTTCAGGATTCTGTAGTGCTCCCATATACATATGTGTATATATAGATATATGTATACATAGATATATGTATATGTATATATAGATATATGTATATATGCCTATATATGTATGCACATCCTATGTGTACAGATGTGCCTAGTTATGTTGGTATATATGTAGATATCAATAACTATATGTGCATACATATCTATTCTGATATACCTACTACTGTCAAAATACATGTGGATATCCATACGTATATGTGCATATGTATCTCTGTATATGTGTAGACATATATAGCTCTGTATATGTATATATCTGGGTGTTTATTTGTATATCTATGTACATATACATATCCATCTATGTATGTCGATATGTATATCTATGTATATCTGTATGTCTTTATAGATATCTGGATAATTATATATACATATATCATCACCATATGTCCTGAACATGGAGTGTAGCCCTACCTCAGCCCCTGTAGGCCCAACTTCATAGTGCAAGGGGATGTCAGGTATGTATAGCAGGTATACTTGTAGAGAATTGCTACTGTTATAGGGATTGTCTTCACAGACATGATGTGTGTGGGAGGTCACATCTGCTTATAACATGTGCGCCATTGACTACTGACAAACATCCTAAGGACATCATAGTACAGTACTACTGCTAGCACGTAATGCTCCTGTGGACTACAGCAGAGATAATGGCCAATATATGTGGACAGTCTGACACACTCTGTACAGTCCAGAGGTATACACATAACCCCTTAGTGCAAGACATGTGGACTAATCCTGACAATGTGGATGTTAACAGCCATGTTTAGGGGTATAACATGTAACTACTGGTATACATTTGCCCACATAGGTTATGTATTCACACATACCTGTCTGTCCTGCCACATAATAACCACTGGTAAGGGGGTGCAATGGCCACATACCACCCACTAGATATTGACATACATCTGTACAGCAGTGGGATGCTGTACAGATGTATGTCAATATCTAGTGGGTGGTATGTGCCATGGCCACATACCGCCCACTAGATATTGACATACATCTGTACAGCATCCCACTGCTCTGTCTGACATACATGACTGTTATGTTGGCCCAGCAGCAGTACATCTAGCAAGTAACAGAACATTACATTTCACTGGGTAAGTACACTAAGCCACTAGACATGTAACATAGCACTGTGTAGGCTACAGGACCAAGAACAATGACATCTACCACAGTCTGTATACAGGCCAATGTGCATATCAACATTACACACATTGCCAACTATCACCATAAGTACACAGACCTCAGTACTGTACACACAATCACAGAATGTCTAGGTTATGTCATCAAATATAACCCCTACTATACATTACATGTGTAGCAGTCTGATATCTCACTGGCTTGTTATCAGATATAGTGTCAGTAATTATGGTGTACAGTACATGTGCACCCCTTATTGCATGACATATGTACAAAGGTTGTCAGGGTTGTGGCTGGAGGTACATACCAGGGCCACTACTGACATGTTGCTGTGATAACCTCATACATTTACTGTTGTAACAGTGCTTGTTGCACCATATGTCTTATGAGGGATATGAAGTCAGTAACTCTTACGGCTGTCACCATCTACAGACTGCAATTCTCACACTACCGTCTGCAGTTCACAGATAGGTGCTCTGTTGGTAATACCTGAAACAAAAGGCACCGCACACTGGCCAGTCTGCAGATGGCCCTACAGATAGGTATTCCCTCATAAACATAGCACTGACATGGCAGGTATGTAAACATGTAGGACAGCCATAACCACACTCATCCTGTTAAACCAACATTACTCCAAAATGCAGTATAGCAGCACTTACAGTCTGTAGTCAGGTCAGACACATCCCCCTCCTGTGTGTTGGCCTGTTTCCACAGTGTATGTTGTTAGAGGTAAACACCAATCCATCTGAGATGTTGTTTGCCAAACAACAGATCGAGTTCCTGCTCACAGTGAATGAAAGGCCCAGCACCAACATGATGTTCCTAGATATTGGTGTGTGTTTCCATGCAACTGGCTATGGGAATATTACCACAGCGGTTCCACATGCAATCAGCTATATGAGGGCTGCAATTCATACAGAGACCATCAGCTGATCCTGAGCATCACTTAAAACACAAATGCTGCTGCCTAAGCAATGCAGGTGTACATCTCCACATCCACCAGAGAGGTATTAAGAAAGGCAGACAGAGGCACAGAAAAGCCAGGGAGGGGTGGGAGAGTAAAACTTATGCATGTTTGTGTCACACACCTACCAGTACAGGGTATCAACCCCCCGATGACTATGTAGTGCTATCACATGTCCATGCAGTTATTGGATACGCCACATAGGTTACATGTTGGGGAGCCCTCAGAATGTATATGTGATGGTGAGTGACATCTGCAACAGGGATATGGTAGCTATGTGGTAGGAGTAGTACACGTGCCTGCCCACATGAGCAGGTGTTAGTGTCAACACAGCCACACTCTCACAGGGGTGCACACACATTGTCACACTTGGCAGGGCCAGGAATATAACTCATCACTAGTGGGATTGCCACAACACAGTACTGTGCAGGTATCACATGCACCATAGGGGTCATATGGAGGTTATATGTGCAAAGGGTATGTGGAGGTGTCTGACATCAGATAGCATGCTTCTGTGTGCCAATGGGGGTTGTAGTGAGTGTGAATGTGGTCATACTCATCATACACCACACACACAGACACGGGTACCAGTACTGACATGCATGTGTGCACTGCTTCATAGGTGTGTTGTGGTTAATGGTGCCAGATGGCTATACAAGGCTAGGTGATGGGTATACCTTGGCATCAGGCCACATGACAATGGTCTGCATTGTGGCTCAGGGGTGTAGTGTCTGGAGCTGCCCACACAAGTGGGTATTGTATTCACCATACAGTCACCTGGCTGACTATTGCATGTGGCCAGTGCTGTGCATTGCTTGCCATGTATGTGTTCCTCCGTCCATGACATGGACAGTGTCTGGGATGTGCACACCTCACACATGCATGTACAGTGACATGTGGAACTGTACCTGGGGTGTGCACCTACATTGATAGCATGATACCAGTATTCCCTGGTGTCAGTGGCATCTGTCCATACAGGGCTTGTGTTTCAGGCATGTTATGTCCTTTGTGGGCCACATTTGATGTGACCACAGGTGTTGCAGGTGTCCAGTGGGGAACATGGGGGGGTGCACTGTTGGCATGTACGTGCCTATTAGCCTGATGGACAGGGTGCCATGTCCTCTGTAGCCTACTGCAATCACACCATGGTTACTATCAGTGGGAAATATGCAGGGTACTACCAATATAGCGATTGTTCGGCTGTTGCCTAGGCAAGTGTTTGTGTATGTATGAGACATGAGTTGAGAGTGTACCCTGGGTAATACAAGGGTTGCTAACATTGTTCAGCTGGCACTGATGTCACATTTAGGGGTATGGGTTTGCACCACAGCCTCTTGGATATTTCACATCTGTTATCCCTGTATGGTGGACATTGTGATATATACATGACCCACCATATAAGAAGTTTACAAAACCCACTCCACATTGAGTCCAGTTGTTACACACTCACACAGGATATGGATGACAAACACAGATACACATATCTGTCATGTCTGGGATTAGAACTCCTACCTAACTCATATATTACACTATAACACTATGCCATTATAGGACACGCCATGGAGATTACTGGAGTTCTCCTTCCCCAAAGGTGTATTTACCAGTGAATAACATCAGCAGGGATGCCACAGTAGAGCATTTGACTTGTAATGAGTGTGACTAGCCTAAAATGCATTGCTCCCTACACAAACACACACAAAACATCCACAACTGCCATGTGTGGGGGAAGAACCCCTACCAGAGGTCTATTTCACACTACAGTATGATGCTGTTGTAGGATGCACCACATAGATTACTGGAGTTCTCCTTCCCCAAAGACGTATTTCACAGTGAATGACATCAGCAGGGAGGCCAAAGTTGGGCATTTGAATTGTAGTGAGTGTGACTAGCCTAAAATGCATTGCTCCCTACACAAACATAGAAACACACACAAAACATACACAACTGCCATGTGTGGGGAAAGAACCCCTACCAGAGGTCTATATCACACTACAGCATGATGCTGTTATAGGATGCACCAAGGGGATTACCTAAGTGCCCTTTTTCCAAAGGTGTATTTCACAGTGATTGACATCAGCAGGATTGCCAAGGTAGGACATTTGAATTGTAGTGAGTGTGACTGGCCTAAAATGCACAAACATAGAAACACACACAATTGCCAAGTCTGGGAGTAGAACTCCTACCTAACTATTCTATCACACTACAATGGTATGCAGTTATAGGACATGCTGTGGAGATTACTGGGCTACATCCTTCCCATAGGTGCATTTCTAGGTGGAGGACATCAGCAGCCTTGCCAAAGTAGAGCATTCAAATTGTAGGGAGTGTGACTACCCTAAAAAGCATTGCTCTCTACACAGACAGACATACACACACACTTGCCAAGTCTGAGATTAGAACTCCTACCTGACTAATTTATCATTTATTTATTTATTTATTTGTTTATTTTACATTTGTAGGACATGCTGTGGAGATTACTGGGTTACAACTTTTCCATAGGTGCATTTCTAGGTGGATGACATCAGCAGCCTTGCCAAAGTAGAGCATTTGAATTGTAAGGAGTGTGACTACCCTAAAAAGAATTGCTATCTACACAGAGTCACACACTCTTGCCAAGTCTGGGATTAGAACTCCTAACTAATTTTTCACACCACAGCAATACGCAGTTATAGGATGAGCTACGGAGATTACTGGGCTGCAAGTTTCCCAGAGATGTATTTCTAGGTGGATAACATCAGCAGCCTTGTCAAAGTAGAGCATTTGAGTTGTAAGGAGTGTGACTACCCTAAAAAACATTGCTCTCTATACAGACAGAGACAGATGGACACACACACACAAACACACACTTGCAAAGTCTAGAATTAGAACTCATACCTAACTAATCATACTACAGTAGTACGCAGTTATAGGACTTGCTATGGAGAATACGAGGCTGCAACCTTCCCAGAGATGTATTTCTTGGTGGATGACATCAGCAGTCTTACCAAAGTAGAGCATTTGAGTTGTAGGGAGTGTGACTACCCTAAAAAGCATTTCTCTCTACACAGACAGAGACAGACAGACACACACACAAACACACACACAGTTGCCATGTCTGGGATTAGAACTCCTACCTGACTAGTTTATCACACTACAGCAGTATGCAGTTATGGGACGAGCCATGGGGATTACTAGGCTACAAATCTCCCAAATGTGTATTTCACAATGGATGTTCTCAGCAGGCTTGTCACAGTAGGGTTATGGGGAAAGCAGTGTGTGCATGGGCCATAACCCATTCATCTGGAGGTTGATACACCACATGTGGGCACACACATGGTCATATTTCACAGGTACGTGTATACAGCTGCTGGATGACTACTTCCTTGTACAGTCATGTTGCACAGCTAGCACATGTACCACATAGTCTGTAATGCTAACAGATACTGGTGGCTAGTATCTACAGTGAGTGACATCTGAACCTCATGTGGTTGTGGCCCTTTGGCTGTGTGCTGGGTGGGACAAGCCTGGATGGCTCCTTGTCACAGTCACCCTCTTCCACACATCTATGTACATCTACATTTGGATTATTATTGTGTGTTGTCCTTAGATATATGCCCGTATTCCTATCCACTGCATGTGCAAAGCATGTGTGGTGCATACTGAGGAGTGTTTGCACTAACATCTGCAACTGCCAGATATGTCTGGTCCACTGGTGTTTGCAGACATGGCCTTCATGTGTTTAAGTGTGTGAGCATGCCCAGTATGACCTTTCAGTATGTTGTTGACTGACATGGCCTTCATTTCTCTAAGTGTGTGAGCATGCTCAGTATGCCCGTCTGTATTGAATGTGTGGATCTTGTCCAGGTAGTTTGTACTGCAGTGCTGACAATTGTGTTGTACACCTACAGGTAGCATACTGTTTCTGCAGGGTATCCATCAATCATTTGGCATTGACTGTTACTACACTTCTACATTGGATGGGGGGGCACACTTGATTATTTCTACATTTCTACACAGGATTGGGGGGCAACCTGACTGTTACTACATTTCTACGTAGGATGGGTTGGGGCACACCTGACTATTTCTACATTTCTACACAGGATTGGGGGGGCACACCTGACTGTTACTACATTTCTATGTATGATGGGGGCACACCTAACTATTTCTACATTTCTACACATGATTGGGGGGCACACCTGACTGTTACTATATTTCTACGTTGGATGGGGGGGCACACCTGACACTTGTGCTCATTTGCTATGACTGTACTGGTATGTCTGGTACTCCATTTAATTCTGTATTCTTACCTATCATGTTGACTAGAGGAATACCAGTGTACTACAGATCTTAGCTTTGATTTACCTACATATTAGTTTCTGACTTCCTACCCTTCAGAACTAATGTCCCACTGCCTGACCTGCTGTAGTCTGTCTGTGTAGGCCTGGGGGGGGCGGTTACCCATAGGCATCAATCAGAGGCCATAGCATGGCCTTTGTTTATGTTTGTTTACACCTGTCCTGCTGCCTGTGACTGTTGTTGGGAATGTTAACCACCCTGACTGGCATGTGTGAGTCACTTACTTTGTGGTTGTCCCAGTATTGAGGGTGGTATGCTGCAGGGCTGCCTATGTTGGATGCACATAGTACACTCCCTACACATGGTTGAGCACAGATAGTGTAATGTTTTGCATCCCTTTTACTGTATGTGAGAGTCAGAGAGAGGTGTTATTCCCTGGGTCCCTCTTGTGTCAGTGTATGTGCTATGCATTACCTCTTTGTCAAGGCTGGGGCATACTGAGCATGCTTCCTTCTGCCTACTAGTGCAGGCTCAGGTAGTTCCTCCTCCGAATCACTCTGTGCAGGTGCAGGCTTTGGCAATGGTGGAGGGCTGTGTGGCCCTACCCCATGCTGTTCCTGCTGCAGCTGTTTCTGCAATATCATATTGTGTAGCATGGCACATACGAGGACAATTTGGGTACATGTAGCTGATGAGTACTGTAAGGCTCCACCAGATGTGTCCAGGCACTGGAATTGTGACTTGAGCTTCCCAAACATACGCTCCACTATAATTCTGGTCTGTGCGTGTGCCTCATTATGAAGTTCTTGTTCAGGTGTGTGTGCATTTCTGACGGGTGTCATCAGCCATGGCTCCAGTGCGTATCCAGCATCCCTCACTAGGTGACCATGAGGGATGTCCCCACTGGCAAATATGTGGTACAGCTGCATCAGATGCCAGACGTGGGAATCGCGATAACTTCCAGGGCAGCCAGCACACACATTCATTATTATGCCCTGGGCATCACACATGACCTGGCAGTTGATTGAGGGGAAGCCCTTGCGGTTGATATAGACCCTACCCCACTCACCAGGTAGTGCTTTGATGCATATGTGTGTGCAATGCAGTCTACTGCACCCACTACCTCAGGGTATTCTGCTATTTGGTGGAACAGTTGCATATTGCTTGCCAACGCTTCATGGGTGTTGGGAAAATTTACGTACTCACTGACATGTGCTGACATGGCATCCAGAAACTGGTTGAGTACCCTGGATGCTGATGCCTGTGAGATCCCCATCATGTCCCCAGTTGGCCTTTGGAAGGTACCTGTAGCTAGTATTCTTAGACCTACACATACCTTGGTATCCACTGGAATGGGTTCCCCCCTGTTAGCTCTGTGTGTGAGGTGTAGCCAGCACCACTCAACAATTTGCTATAGGAGATCCCTGTACACCCTATAGCGCTCCACTATCTCCAGCTCATGTAGCCCCTGGTAGGTTACCCTGGGTCTGTACACTCTTTTCCATCACCTCACTGTGGGTTGGTCAGCAGCATTCACATCCTCACCACCCTCAGCCTCTTCCACAAGTTGTTGCATGATAGCTATTGCAGACCCTTTCATTTTGCTGTTGTGAGTGTTAAAAATTCCCACTTGTTTACACTGGTGGTGTAGAGTGTGGGAAAACCAGAGAGGAAGGTGTTTGCATAGTTTATAGTAGTGCTCTGGGCTGGGCTGGTCTGCTGCCTGTGTAATTGGCTGATTCTGATACACTTCACCTGCCAGCTATGCTGGTCGTCCTTGATTACCTTCCTACTGCTGTTTTCCCTTCCCATTGCCTTCCTGTTTCAGCCAGGGGGCGCGCTGCACAAACAGAGTGCTCAAATGTGCACAGTGCTGCTATTTCCTGGTTTACCTTTTTTTTTTCTTCCTTTAAAACCCGGTGTGTGGTGCGCAAACCCACTTAGGTAATGTAAAGTGTGCTAGGCAGAATCAGACACAACCCCTAGCTTAGCTGTGCTAAGCTAGGAGCAAACCCAAGCCACAGAGCTCTAATCCACTTACAGTATGCCTGACACCCTCCTCCATGATGTCAGGTATCCCCTAGGCTTGCATCAAGCTATTCCTACTCTTACACTGTTGGGACCTGACTAGCATGCTGGGGAAAACTGGGATTCACTATCATTCCCCTCATTTGCATAGGATTGCCTCCTAATGCATAGTTGCATGTCTCACATTGAGCCTCCCCCCTTAGCAGCCACTACTCACCGGCTATGTTTTCTTCTGCCTGCCATTGACTTGCATGGCAGAATAGTGATTTTAGTTAGAATGCTTAATTTAGGTTTATTTTATTTTCCCCCCGATCCCGTTTGTGCACCTCTGTCCTAAGCTTAAACAGCCAAGATTGTCTAAAAAAAATAAAAGTTGATTTTTTAATTTTTTTGGCTGTTTTCAATGCCAATGGCCTTATACTTGGCCATTGAAATGCTTCCTACCTGATATGCAGCCTTTGTTTGGAGCTGTCACAGCTCCGTTTTTGATTTTGCAGAAATGTACTCCGTTACTAACCGAGTACATTTCTGCAGATTGCACTAGTCCTGCACGGCCGGTTGCAAGCTTCTTGGATTGCAATTGCACCTCATTTGCATGGATTTCTCCTGCAAATAGAGTGATTTGGATACAGAGGCTTAGTCCATGCAGGATTAATGCAGGAGCGCTCGTGCATGCCCCTGTAGGCTGTTCCTGGATAGCATGGCAGACATATTGCCTGCTAGAGCTCCTGCACTGCTCCTGCATGCCGTACAAGGCATAAAGTATCCGAGGGTAAGAGTGTTAAAAGGAATAGTGGATTAAAAAAACTGCATAACAACTCTATGCTTATGCTTGGAGTGCATACTTAGAAGTATTTTTGTGGGGTAATAAAAATTCACTGTACTTCAAACTGTGTTCTATGCTGTATATTTTTCTGTTGCTATATTTTGGGTTGTCTGTTCAGTTTGTGTTGGAAAGTTGGCATCCCACAATTCCATCAAAGTGGGTGGGGTTACATAATTATGTATGCAAATTTTATGTTAATCAGTGTACAGATTTGAATATATTTTTCATGGGCCTTTGTCCAGATTTCTGATGTTTCCAGGTTGAGAGGTATGCTGGACAGTAGGATGGGGAATAAATAATGGAGTGTATAATTTGGAGTTGAGAGAGGAGTAGGAGGTGTGGTAGTTCGAGCCAATTTAGATGTTTGGGGGAAATACAATGGTGAGATTTGTAGGTTTGTTGTGCAGCAAATCTGGCTATTTTATGATAAGTTGATTCGAGTTTGCTAAGTAAGGTTGAGTTAAGATTTGTGAGTATTTTGGAGCAGTAAGTCAGACATGACAAAAGATAAGCATGGATGACTATAGTTCTAGATTCAGGGGTTAGGAATTTTTTATTTCTGTAGAGAAGTCCTAGTTTTTGATGGGTATACCTGATACAGTTATTTATATGGAGGTCGAATTTTAGATGATCATCAATGGTTACACCAAGGAGTTTAGTACTAGAGTCAGCAACTATGAGAGTGTGATTTAGTGATTTTATTTAAAAAGTGGATTTGACATGAGTAACAGTTTTGGGGAGAAAGAATAAGAGGTTTTTTTTGAGGATTAAGGATGAGCTGATTATTGAGCCAGGTTTCAACAGAGTTGAAAGAAGACTGGATAGCTGTTAAAAGTTCAGAGGGTGAGTTAGCAATGGTGATAACTGTGGAGTCGTCTGCATATTGGACTAATGAGGATTGTGGACAAGAGGAGTAGAGTGAGTTGGTGAAGATATTGAAAAGCAGTGGTCCAAGGATGGATCCTCGGGGAACACCCATTTTCACTGGAAGGGGAGATGATAGTGAGGAGTGCCATCTTACTTATTGCTGTCTGTCAGTGAGATAGCTGGAGAACCATGCTATTGTTGTAGTAGAGAAGTTGAGATCAGAGATTTTATTCAAATCCACCATCAAGTAAAATGGGATAAAAGAAGGGTATCCCAGAAGAATGCTAATGGTGTTGGCAATACAAAGTTAATTATTTTCACTTAATCTGGAAATGCCACCTAATAAGACAAATACAGAGTACAATCTACCATTAAGTTGTTGTGTCTTTCAGCTTTTCATGGTTAGGGGTCGCCACAGCGGAACTCCGGTCCACTAATGATTGGCAGTAGATTTTTACATGCTGAGTTGCCAGCTCTGATGCACAACCTTCAACGAAGGTGCGCCCATTCACACATGTCTCCACACAGAAGACGCTCTAGCTGAGAATCGAACAGGACAATGTCTTACTGTGAGGCGACAATGCTACTGCAGCACCACCACCGCAGTACAATCTACCATCAAGTAAAATGGAATACAAGAAGCGTATCCTGATTTGTAGACTGTGAGCTTTTGTTTACTAGGGGACACTTCTGTTTGTAAAAAAATTACCACCTGCAGTACTTATCTGGATATGGCAGATATTACTGTTTCAGAAATGTGTTACTTTTGCTCTGAATGATCTTAATTTTTTGTTTTAATGTTTGTAATTCTCTTAAATGTTTGAGTTGCATTCTGCTTTACTATACTAACATTAAATATGAAGAAAGTTCATACTGAAAATAAAAATGAAAATAAACTGCTATGTATGAAACATTTTTGTTTTGGAGGTGGCAACTGTATATCCCAGTAGCTACTTCTTATCAAATTTAACAAGACACAGTAATTGTGGATGCCCAACACAGCTGGAGCTATGCTTTCTAAAATGAAGATGTAAGTCAGAAAAATTAACTTAATTTCTGATGCAGCAGTGATGAGTTTGCCAGTACATGGAGGAGGATAAATCTGTACAACAAAGTGTGCTCCTTAGTGGTGAACAGACTACTGTTTAATACTGGAGTATGTGAGTAGAAGTCACCGCACTCAGGTCCCTCTAACCCTGGAAAGGGCTTCACAGCATAATGCTTAACAGGCTACCCTCATGACTATAAATTCTGGATATGGTATGTGTTACATCTTGGGCCTGATTGATACAGCTCCTCTTCATCATCATTTAAATGTTATTAATATTTTATTTTACCTTATTTATGCTCCTTTCGTGTTTGATCATTTGTGAGTGTTAAGATCCATCACTTTTTCTTTCCTTACTGCAGGCTAATCTCTTGCATTGCCTTACTTGGTCTATTTTTCTTTCCTTCATACAGATCCATTATTAGCATTAATGTTTGGGCTTATCTACGGCTGACAGTTGTCTTTTCATTACTGTATGCTCAAGCTCTGCTGCACACTATTCAGTCTGATGATGTCCTGCTTCTGACATTTAATCACTTCTAATAGTACTGATGCTTTTATTCACTCCCTGGATAAATATGTTTTTGATATGCACTGCTTAAACCTTTATTTATGTACTTTCGCTCAGTAAAAATTTCCAGCATTGTGATCATATATTTGTTTCACAACATATTCAGTGCTTCCTGTAGCTCATAGCTATGATACTGTTGTGTCAGACTTGCACTGCTAACATATACATGCTCAATGGCACACCTTTGTCTTTTCAGCTTCTCTGTGCTGGGTCTATGTTCAGCCATCGAAATAATATTACATTAAATAGCTGAACATCAAGCGTTACACATCGAAATTTACTTTTACCAAACAGGCAAATTTTCGAAAAGAAATGCAGTGAATGGTCATAGCTGGCCAACATAAATGAACTGCAACCCATTGCTTACTAACTGGTAATGTAGCTATAACAGAACCTGCCCTTTCTCTAATTTAGTGTAACTCAGAGTTGGTATATATAATTAGCGGGGAGTGTGCGGGGCACAGACTGCACATAAGTATTGTTCAGTGTTCACCAAATCCTTCTGTTGTGGGGGGCTGTCAACTCTGAGGTCATAATAAATTGGGAAAAGGGCAGGTTCTGTTATAGCTACATTACCGGTTAGTAAGTAGTAGGTCGCAGTTCATTTATGTTGGCCAGCTATGACCATTCATTGCATTTCTTTTCGAAAATTTGCCTGTTCGGTAAAAGTAAAGTTTTCTAGCATTATTTGTGCACTCTGTTTTTCTCTCTAATAGGCTCATAGGTTCATAGGTTGGTACTAGGCTATCAGCCCTAGGGCCAATGCAAGCCTAGCCATAACAATTCCCTGGCTATTTCTTCCCACACTATTTACTTCCCTGGACCCCTGTCTAGCAGGGCGACTGACATGATCCCTGGGGTGAATTTCCTTTCTCCCATCCAATCATGAAGGTTCTTTTTGAAGATGGCCAAAGAGGCACTCTGCTTGACATGTATGGGCAGTCTATTCCAGAGTCTGGGGAGTCTCTGGGTCAAGAACCTATCCCTCCAACATGTTTTGTTTATTGTGATGACAAGGTTTAGATCCCTGGAACATGTGGCTCTGAGGGATTGGGATTTCTTTAAGTGTAGCATGTCCAACAGCTCTGGGTTTGACATGGCCTTGTATGTTAAGCAGAGATCGCCTCGGAGTAGACGATATGTGACAGAGTATAGCTGGAGCTTTTTAAGGTGGTCAGCATAGGGCATCTGCTTTAGGCCTGTGATTCTTTTAGTGAGGTATTTCTGTGGCCTTTCCAGTTGTTGCAGATGTCTTGAGAGGTACATACCTAATGGGGCATTGTATTCTATAATGGGTCTAATGAGGGATGAGTACAGTGGGACAATGACCTCCTTTTTTCTGGATGAAAAGCCCTTAGTGATGAGGTGTGCCACATAGAAGGATTTCCTGACTGTTGTGACAATGTGGTTATTGAAGGTGAGACCACTGTCCACCTGTGTCCCTAAGTGTATTATCACACTTTCGATGCTTAGTGTACTGCCACCTATGTGGTAATTCATGGGTACATGTTTTTTTCCCAAAGGGGATAACTATACATTTCTTGGCATTGAGCTTGAGCCCATGGTTCTGGCACCAAGCATCTGTTTCTGTAAGGCCCTTTTGTAGAGTATCCACATCATTTGGGGATTTGTAGTGTTGGCCTGTACTTTAGAGAAGTAGATGACAAACAAGAAAGGTCCCAGGACTGAACCCTGAGGTACTCCACTTGTCACTTGTCTGGAACTGGATTTGGAGTCAGCTACTTTTACAGTGTGGGTTCTGTCAGTAAGCCAGTTGGCAGCCCATCAAGTGACATAGGGATTAATGCCCAGCTTAGTAAGTTTATCTATGATTCCAGAGTGGGGGATGGTGTCAAAGGCCTTGGCGAGGTCCAGATAGGTTGTGTGGACTACCTTACCCTCGTCCACAGCTCTGGAGACTGATTCTAAGAAGTCAATCAGGTTCAGGAGACAGGATTGGCTCTTCATGAACCCAGACTGGGTTGGGTCCAGTGTTTTAAGGTTGCCAATGTCTTTCTTTATAAGTTCCATGATAATACGTTCCATGGCCTTGCAGATCAGGCTCGTCAGACTGATGGGGCAGTAGTTCACGGGATCCAAGGTGGATCCCCCCTTGTGGAGTGGGATGACTGTAGCTGTGCGCCACTCAGTGGGCATGAAGCCTGAGGTGAGGGTAAGATTAAACATGACACTTAGGCGAGGTGCCAGTTCATTTTGTAGTTCATGTAGTACACAGCTCGGGATGTCATCTAGTCCCATGGATGCTGTATTCTTAGCTTTGGAGAGTGCATTTTTTACCTGTGTGGCCATTATTACCAGAATTTTGGCAATCTTCCTGTATTGAGATGGGCCATTTAGGGGATGAGAGGGGGTGAAGTTGGCACTGAATCGATCTGCCAGGATATTGGCAATATCCTTGGGATCAGTATATTTAATGCCATTCTGTTGTAGCTCAGAGCAGATCTGAGCATTGCCATTTAGATTCTTGACATAGTTATAGAGCGCCTTGTGGCTGTCTTTGGGAATCTTTGGCAATTTTCTTTTCGTAACTAGCTTTGGAGGATTTTATGAGGGATCTCAGCTTCTTACTGAGGCTGGTAAGGGAGTTTTTTGCATCCTGGGAATTTCCTCTTTTCTGCAACCGTTTCTTCTAATGTCAGTATATGGCATTGTTCTTGTTACCATTATTAATATTGGTATTATTCTTTATATTTAATATAGTGCTTTTTGTAGTTCTAATTGATATCTATTTACACTATACACTACGGCATTCACTTCTTCACTACGGTATCACTTCTTCTCTGCAAACAATGGGGCGGTTATGCTACATCCTGATCTAAATCCAAAATGCTCATCTCCAGTCTTGCTTTCTACTACTCTGCATATCCGCTTATCAGTCACCCTCTTTGTTCTTGTACACACTGACATGCTTATTCTCCAGTCATTTTGGATATGCCTTTCTCTCCACATTGCTTTGAGTACCCTCAGGAGCCATTTTTCCCTTATCTCACCCAGCGTCTTTATCATATCTGCTGTGACCTCATCTAAGCCTGCTACTTCATTTTCTTTAGTGCTGTTCTTACTTCTTCTATGGTGGGCTCCTCTTCTTCTCTCATTGTGTCTGGGGCAGTACAGTTTCTGTGGGGTGGGGGAGATTCTTCATTCAGGAGCTCTACTCCTTCCTTTGATGTCCTGAGGCCTGGTGAGCAAGTTGTTGCTGGCATCTCTTATGAAAGGTGGCTGACTGCCTTCTTTATCTTTTTGTCTTTGCCTTTCAACCTGGTATACTTTCTATGTGCCATCTCCTGAGTCACTTTGCAGAAGCTGGTATAGTACCTCTGATGCTCTGTTCTTTACTATTGCAACTCCTTTCTTTGCCTCTTTGTTGGCCAACCAGTATTTCTTCCTAGCTTGGTCCATCTTTTCTATCTACCACTTTTTCCTATACTCCTTCTTTCTTTTGATGACTTCCTGGATGTCTGCATTCCACCATCACCTTTCCTTATGTACCTTATTTACATACATAGCTAGGCAGCATGTCTGTTTTGTGATCCTGATGCATGCTGTTTTGTGATCCTGATGCATGCTGTTTTGTGATCCTGATGCATGCTATTTTGTGATCCTGATGCATGCTGTTTTGTGATCCTGATGCATGCTATTTTGCGATCCTCCTGATGTGCATGTTTGTTGATCCTGATGTATGCATGTTATTTTGTGATCCTGATGCATGCTGTTTTGTGATCCTGATGCATGCTGTTTTGTGATCCTGATGCATGCTGTTTTGTGATCCTGATGCATGCTGTTTTGTGATCCTGATGCATGCTGTTTTGTGATCCTGATGCATGCTATTTTGTGATCCTGATGTTGTTTTGTGATCCTGATGTGCAGCTGTTTTTGTGATCCTGATGCTGTTTTTTTGTGATCCTGATGCATGCTGTTTTGTGATCCTGATGCATGCTATTTTGTGATCCTGATGCATGCTGTTTTGATCTCCTGGCTGCTGTTTTGTGATCCTGATGCATGCTGTTTTGTGATCCTGAGGCGTGCTGTTTTGTGATCCTGATGCATGTTATTTTGTGATCCTGATGCATGCTGTTTTGTGATCCTGAGGCATGCTGTTTTGTGATCCTGAGGCATGCTATTTTGAGGTGCTGCCATTATTCCTCAGCATATTTTTTCCTCTTCTCGAGGTGTTAGAGCCTATCAATTTCTAGGTCTTCAGCCTAGTCTTTGTTAACCTTAGAGCCTTCTCTGACCACTGCATTCAGACGATTGTTGCAACCAGTAGTTTATGCTGTGGACCAACTGTTTCATTGGGGATGACTTTGCAATCACTGATTCTACCACCCTTGTATGTGATCTTGTGACTATCTTTCTGAACCATATGTTGGCTACTATCAAGCTATTTGGCATACAGAAGTCTTGAATGGCCTCTCCATTATTCTTCTTGCCCCAACCATGTGGATCCAGGCAGTCCAGATATCCTGTTCTAGATGTCCCTGTATCTGGATTCAGGACACCCATTATCAACCCCATTTCCTCTTTATCTAGTAGGCCCTGCAACTGCTGTCTGAACATACTCTTCTCTTCACTATCACAGCCCTGCTGTGGGGCATAGGCTGAGATCAGGAGTCTGTCACTAATTCTTATGATATCCCATAGGGCCCCAAGCCAAGCTGCCTCCTGGATACATAGGATATCCAGCCTCCTCTGTACCATGCCATTGATGTAGCAGTTCTTAGTTCATATGGTTTCAGGTAAACCAGTGTGGCAGGCACACACTAGCCAATAGGCATACACCCATAACACCTGGCATAGGTCATTGTAGGCCAGGTCTTCAACCCACTTATCACCAGCAAATATCATCCATGACCATTCCCATTTGGCAACATTAGTCAACATGACCAAATCACCTGGAGGCATATTTTACACGGTTCAAGTGGCTAGCCTTGCCATGGCATGCAGTCTGATCCATGTTCTAATATTTTGAGAATACTGTGACCACAGTAGGTGCAACTATTATAGGACACCATGTAGAATCTGTACTATTGCCCACATTCATTGGTGAGATTGAGATGGAAAGACTTAACATGTTTTTCAGAGGTGGGAGAAACCGCACAGAGAAAACATGTAAACTCCAAACAGGCATTGACTAGAGGTCAGGATTGAACCTTGCACTTTGTGCATGGGAGATAGAGACCTTAACCATTATGCCAACTGGTCTCGTAAGCTGTAAATGTGGTTTTCCAGACTCATGTTAGGGGATCTGTAACTAGCAAGGTTATGATAAAGGGTCACAGCTATGGTTAGTTGGGCATGGAGCAGCTTAAGCAAGTCATGTTGTTCGACCAGTCTATCAGTGCACTTGTCCTTTATGAACACTGAGATACCGCTTCCCTTTATTTTAGCCTGTGCTGAGGGGATCGAAATGTATGAAAGGCATTGTACCCTTTGATAGCCCAGGTGCTTTCCATGGTTCTGAACCATGTTTCCATGACTGCACATATTTCTGAATTCTCCAGGGTGAGGAGTGCTTCCAGGGAGCGCAGTTTTTTATTTAAACTCTTAGCGCTGAGCAGCCTTACCTTTAGGTAGTCAAAAGTGATTTTTGTTATGTGGGGGTTTAACAACTTGGCATGGCCTAAAAAAGGCACTGTGGGGACAAATAAAGTTTTTTCTGGTATCCAGAAGCCAAGTGGTGACAAGTGCAAACCATCTCAGGCAGAGTATCATGGTTTGTCGATCATGTCTCCCAGGCTGACAGGTATTGGATTCCCTTGTTGTGACACCAGAAACTAAGCCACTTGTTGAAGTCAATAATTTTTTGTTGGTACTGAGGCATCATCATTTGTGAAGGTAGGGTGCTACTCAAGGTTAGATTCATACCTGCCTGGGACATATGTTCAGAGAGCTCCATCAAGTCTGTCTTCATATAGTCCAGTGAGGTACATCTTAGGTCATTTAAATCCACATGAACTATGACAGTATCATACTGGTTCTTGTGGTTTAAAGGCCTAAGTGCATACTTGTTCTGGTGAATCCTTGCTCCATACAGACAGCTCACTGTGATTTCCTAGTTTAGCCTGGTAAGGGGGACATCAGTAGGTCTTACAATGGAATCCCCAGCAAATAGAATGTTTGGCTGTGTGGTGTGTTGCCTTATGGACTTGGAAGCGAAGCTACTATGATTTTCAGAGTTATGAGTTGTGTGAGGTGCTATCTTTTTTGAATGCACACAGGGCCACTGAAAGATGCTTTTAGGATGTCTTAGAGGTTTGGGCAGATTACAAGTGAGTACCTCTGTATGTGTGAGTCTATGTGTTTGTTGCTTAGTGCTGGTAGTAAGTGTTTTGGGTGTAAAACTAACAACCTGGTTTGCATTTTTCATGCATGTATGTGAAAGCTTTGCCTCCAATGACATTATGTATCTACATCTCTCACACACACGGTGTTTGTCTGTTCTAAAATTAAATGGCTGTCAGTGAACATGAAGCAGTTACTACACTGCCTTAGGATGCCCATATCCACCATGCCAGAAACAGAGATGACAGGGAAGTGCCTAACTATTGTACCAGATCCTTTTTTTAAACACCTTTATTGAATTATCACTTGTGACATATGAACACTTACATTTATATAAAAGTAATCAAACTGTATTAACAAATTCACATTTAAAACCATTATACTTCACATATATTGCCATATATCATACAACCTAAGCAACATTACATAAGTTATTCAATTCCTGCCCTTTTTTAACAAAGAAACATCTTTATTAAACCATCACTTTTGACATTGGCAATCATAAATGTATTAAATGAAAAGAAACCACACTGACACAATCCTAATTGCAAGCAGTTTACATCACAAACCATACTGACATGCTCCCAGTTGCAAACATTACACATCACTTATAATCTACCCAATCACTTTCAGTCAGACATTGCATAGCTCATTTAATTCCTTTTTTCTTTTAAACCTCATTCCTCTCCTGTATGTATTGTTCCCACAATTCTCGTTTTTCCTATATAGTTTGCTGCTACCCTTTTCTAAAGATCTCAGTTTCAGTTGTTTTATCTCTGTTACTATATTCACTACTTCTAGTATAGTTGATTTAGATTTTGATTTCCATTTTATAGTAATTG
>NC_056727.1:248872458-248919958 GCF_019279795.1 Protopterus annectens | reverse complement strand
TCCAGGCAGATGGCTGATACCCCAGCACTAAGTACTCATTCTACTACATAGATAATGCTTGTCTAGCTTATGTATACCATGGATAGGTAATGGGTAAATATCACTGTATTTCTCTAATAGCTGCAGATGCGTGGGCTGTGAACCAGCAAGCCCATGCTGCTAGGCTGGAAAGGTTGCGTCACGAGGCAGGTTAGTAATATTCTTGCATGTACTGTCATAACAAATAAATATAACAGTACTAGAAGGTGTTGTACCAGTATAAAAATGTATTGTGTATGGGATGTACTGAATAAACCAGACAATATGGAAGGAAGACTGCCATATAGGTTGCATGGAAAAAAGGTGTAATATCTAGTGATTAAAAGCATAACCCCTGGAATGCTTGTGTACATTCTGCTTTCATATGTTGTTGTAGTGTTGCATTCTATAAATAGTACTGTTGTATTAAGCAGTCTTACCCACATTATTGAATACAGTTAAAATGTGTAGGAAGTTCAGTATAACAATGTTGGAAGTCCCAAGAGGTCAGTCATATAGAACAACTGAGGGAGACTTAGACAGAAACCATTGGAATGCTTTACACTAGTTCCTTGATAGCACAGTGTACTATGATATCAACTGCAATATTTTTACCACACACAGCAGAGGTTTGAATCCCGAGAGTGGTAGTAAGTTGTATGCATAATCATACCCCACAACTGTGCAGAGTTTGCGAGAATGTTCAGATAGAAAGCTGTATGCATAATTAGACCCAACAACTGTACAGAACTTGATAGAATGTTCAGATAGTAATACGTATGCATGCTCTTATAACTAATCCTGAACTGTTAACTATTACTAACCCATATCATTCTTAAAACTGCAGCACCATAGTTCATATGGGAAGGCCGGTCCCTGTGGACCCACCTGTCCCACCTCAGCTGGCCATGGAACTGGGCACCAGCACTTCTGGGGCCCAGCCTGGGACCTCCTCCTCCATTGGCCCTGCACCCCCTTTGGGTGGAACCACCACAGGGGATGGGGCTTGCCCCCCCCCAGGAGCAGGGGCAGAGAGGTACTTGTCATCCGGCATCAGTTCTGGGCCGTGTTGTGTAGGGAGCTCAACAGGGAGTTTTGAGACTGGCTATGCCAGCTTGAGGGCCATGTGGTGCAATTAGAGGGTGAGCCTACCCCTCCTACCCAGCTCCCAGCACAGCCACCCTTGGGACCACGAAGGTGCAGTAGTGACTGCCCATGTGTGGGGACCTCAGCCCCACTGTTTCCATTTGGGGGCTCATGGGCTTGTGACTTCCAAATACCCCTCCCCATTCAAGTTATTTACCCCCACATGTGTCATATACTGCCCCTGTATGCATCTTGTTTGTCTTGTCTGTTAACCTACCCAGCCTACTTCCCCAGATATACCTACTACCCATCCCCAACATCCTAATATCACCTGAAAAAAAAAGGGCAATCTGTTCCCACAAAAAATTTTGCCCCATACATAGCTGTCCATTTTGCACGTGTCCACTGGACACATGTAATCCGGTCTAATTGGCATCACAATGAATTATTGTTGTTCTCACCCCCTCCCAGGGGTTTGAGTGTCCAAATCTACCTCCAAATTCAGTGTATATGCACAGTTGTTGCTGTAGAAGAAATTGGCAGCTATGGACCTTCCCTGCATCCTTCCTGCACAATTCCTGGCTATTTTGCCTACTGTGTTTCACTCTTTGTGCCCCTTTTTTACCACTTTCCTGTCAACCCCTTTTTCTTTTAAAGAAATTAGTATGGGGGTAAGTGGGAGTAAGCACTTTTAAACAGCAGTGAGCGGGTTTAAGCCTGTTTGTGTGGGGGTAAGCTATGCCTACACAGGTTAAGCAATATAGAAGCTAACTGAGTATAAGAAACTGTAACTGGAAGTTAGCAGTGCTTACCTCTGCGCAAACCCATGCAAATCCGCTTACAACTGCTTTAAAGTGCCTTAATCACACTGTATCCAATGGCTCGTGTTCTGCCCAGCAATAAAATAAACAGCCTCTGCAAGGCTCAAACCCAGGACCCAGCACACCATAGACAAAGTGATTTACCACTAAGCCATGACAGATATACATAAATCTGACATTTTCAGAAACATATCTTGTGTGTGTGTAAATATATTATTATCTAAACAGATACAACATATATATATATATATATATATATATATATATATATATATATATATATATATATATATATATATATATATATATATATATATATATTTAGAAATATATACATATATATAAATATATATGAACATATATACATGCAAATGGCTACATTGACACATATATATGTCTACACCTATATGTCGACATATGCACAGAAAGGTACATATATGTACACAGGTATATAGCTATGTAGGTATATACAGACATAGACGTACATATGTAAGCTGATATATATATATCTATATAGATATATGTGGCCATACATCTGTAGATACCAATGGTAGATTAACAAAACAAATATGTCCACATGCACCGTTAATGGGGTTGAGAGGCCCCAAACAATTTACGCCTTGCACGAATAGGCATACCACCCCAGCCACCCTGCAATACACTACCAAGTGTTGCAGATTCCATAACCAGGAGCTGACATGACATGGGCACAAGATATTAACAGTACTACATCCGACCTGTATGATGTCAGGCTGGTATTGGTAACATATCATGCAGTACAGTCTGGCTCGCATAGGAAATATAAAATGTGGAAGCCATCAACATCCCCAAGATACATATACATAGAACATATATGCAGATACAGCTATATATATATATATATATATATATATATATATATATATATATATATCTTTACATATATATAGATATACATGTGACTACACATTCACACGCAGAGATATGTACAGTAAGATACATATATAGGAGGTGCACAAAATATGAAACAGCCACTATGCCTACAGTTCACACCTGAATAACTGGACACTGTATGGGCCACCCATACAAATGACAGTCATTGCCAGCAACATATACCCACAGAGAGGTCATAAGAAAAAACACCACACAGAGGTTTGCAGGAATGGAAAACCTTTATTTGTGTACTATTACAGTTCTATATACTATTGATACTGTAATTGTGATTATCTTCACAGACATGGTGCGTGCGGGGGGGTCACTTCTGCTTTCCATATGTGTGCCATTGGCTACTGACAGACATCCTAAGGACATCATAGTAAAGTACCACTGCTAGCACGTACTGCCCCTGTCGACTGCAGCAGAGATACTGGCCAATATGTGTGGACATTCTGACACACTCTGTACAGTCCAGAGGTATACACAGAACCCCTTAGTGCAAAACATGTGTACCATGCCTGACAACATGGATGCTAACAGTCATGTAGATGGGTATAACACATAACAACTGGTATACATATGCCACCATAGGTTATGCATTCACACATACCTGTCTGGCCTGACACGTACTACCCATTGGTACAGGGGTGCCATGGTCACATACTACCCACTAGATATTGACATACATCTGTACAGCATCCCACTGCTCTGTCTGACATACATGACTGTTAAGGGGGGCCCAGCAGCAGTACATCTGGCAAGTATCTGCATATGACATCTCACTGGATAAGTACACTAAGCTGCTAGGCATGTAACAATGCACTGTGCAGACTACAGGCAGACTGGCTCAACACTGGCCTACATCTCCTATGGGGGAATGCACATGTACCTGCATATATAGCAGGCTGTACAGGCATGTCACAGCACAGGGTAAGATACACCTGTGTGAAAGTGTATAACCACAACCAATAAGAACAGAGCCACAGCTGCATATGGCAAGCTAGCATAATATTACAGTATATGGACTATCTGTTCAACACCATCTTCATATGTGCCACTCTCACACTAACCCTACATATACTGGGCCATTACACAGTTTGGTCTGATGGCTAACTGTGATATGGGATATGTGTGTGTATGGCCCTATAAACATGTAAGCCAATACAGTAACATACAGTGAAGCAGTATGTAACATCAGATAGGACAGGACCTGGAACGATGACAACTACCACAGTCTGTACACAGGCCAAGGTACACATTAACAATACACACACTGGTGAAATTCACCATAAGTACACAGACCTCAGTACTGTACAAACAACCACAGTATGTCCAGGTTATTTCATCAAATATAACCCCTACTGTACATATGTATAGCAGTCTGATATCTCACTGTTTTGTTATCAGATATGATGACACTAATTATGGTGTACAGCACATGCGCACCTCTTCATGCACCGCATATGTGCAAAGGTTGACAGAGTTGGGGCTGGAAGCACATACGCAGGGCCAATATTGACATGTTACTGTGATAAACCCATTCATTTAATTTTGTAACATGGTCTGTTGCAACATATGTCTTATGAAGGATATGAAGTCAATAACTGTCATGGCTTTCACCATCTACAGACTGCAATCCTCACACTACCTTCTGCAGTCCACAGATAGATGCTCCATGGGTAGCACATGAAACCTAAGGCACAACACACTGCCCAGTCTGCAGATGACCCTGCAGATGGGGATTCCTCATAAACATAGAACTGACATGGCAGGTATTGAGACATGTAGGACATCCATATCCACACAAACACTGTCAAACCAACATTACTCCACATGCAGTATAGCAGCACTTACAGTCTGTAGTCAGGTCAGGCACAACCCCCTTCTGTGTGTTGCCCTGTTTCCAGAGTGTATGTTGTTAGATGTAAATCCCCAGTCCATCTAAGATGCTGTTTGCCAAACAACAGATCTAGTTCCTGCTCACAGTGAATGAAAAGGGCCAACACCAACATGATGTTTCTAGATATTGAAGTGTGTTTCCATGCAATTGGCTATGGGAATGTTACCACAGCTGTTCCACATGCAATCAGCTAGGGGAGGGCTGCAATTCTTGCAGAGGCTATCAGATGATCATGAGCATCACTTAAAATACACATGCTGCTGTCTAAGCAAAGCAGGTGTAGGTCTCTACATCCACCAGAGAGGGAGTGGGAGAGGAAGATGTAGACAAAGGCAAAGACAAGTCAGGGAGGGGTGGGAGAGTAAAACCTAAGCATGTTTGTGCCACACACCTACCAGCACAGGTTTTCAAACCACTGATGGCTATGTAGTGCTATCACAGTTCTATGCAGTTATTGGAGGTGCCACATGGGTCACCTTGTTGTGGAGCCCTCAGAACATATATGTGATGGTGAGTGACATCTTCAACAGGGATATGGTAGCTATATGGTAAATGATATACAAGTAGCTGTCCGCATGAACAGGTACCATCATCAACACAGCCACACTCTCACAGAGGTGCACACACATTGACACACTTGGCAGGGCCAGGATTAAAACTCAACAGTAGTGAGATTGCCACAACACATCACTGTGCAGGTATCACATGCACCACAGGGGTCATACGGAGGTTGTATGGGCAAAGGGTGTGGGGAGGTGTCTAACATCAGACAGCATGCTTCAGTAGGGTTGTAGTGAGTGTGGATGTGAACATACACCCCATACAACACACACACACAAACACACAGGGTCCCAGTACTGACATGCATGGGTGCATGTCTGCGTGGGTGTGTGGTGGTCGATTGTGCCAGACGGCTATACAAGGCTAGGTGATGGATATACCTTAGCATCAGAGCACATGACTATGGTCGGCATTGTAGCTCAGGGCTGTGGTTTCTTCATTTGCCCACACAGGTGGGTATTGTATCCCCCATCCAGTCACCTGGGTGACTATTTTGTGTGGCCAATATTGTGCATCACTTGCCATGTATGTGTTCCTTAGTCCATGACATAGATGGTGTCTGGGATGTGCACACCTCCCACATGCATGTACAGTGACATGTGGAACTGTACCTGGGGTGTCTGGCCCATGTTGTGAACACAGATTATCATCAGATGTGCCAGTCATGCCCACCTGTGGTGGGAACTGGTAATGGGCAGCAGGTTTACCCTGCACCTACATTGATAGCATGCTAACAGCATTCCCTGGTGTCAGTGGCATCTGTCCATACAGGGCATTTTGTCAGGCATGGTATGTCCTTTGAGGGTCACATGTGATGGCACAACAGGTGTTGCAGGTGTCTATTGGGAAACATGGGGAGGGTGCACTGTCTGTATGTACGTACATATTGCACAGATGGACAGGGTGCCATGCCCTCTGTAGACCACTCCTTTTACTCCATAGTTACTATCAGTGGCCAAAATGCAGTGTACTACCGGCATATTGGCTGCTGCCTAGGCATGTGTGTGTATGAGACATGAGTTGAGACTGTGCTCTGAGTAATACTGCGGTTGCTAACTGTGATTGCCTGGCCTTGATGTCATATATATGGGTATGGCTTTGCACCCCAGCCTCCCAGCTATTTCACATCTGTTATCCCTGTACGGTGGACATTGCGATATATAGTCGGGCCATATAAGAATTATGCAAAAGCCACTCCATATTGGCCACGTGTCACACACCCACAACCACCTCCACACAGGATATGAGCTGCAAACACACACTATTTTCATGTCTGGGAGTAGAATCCCTACCTAACAAGTTTATTACACTACAGTACTATGCAGTTACCGTACGCACAATGGAGATTGTTGGAGAGTTCCTTCCCTAAAGGTGTATTTCACAATGAATGACATCAGCAGGATTGCCAAAGTAGGACATTTGAATTGTAGTGAGTGTGACTAGCCTAAAATGCATTGCTCCCTACACAGACAGTGACACACACACAAAACATCCACAACCAGCATGTGTGGGTATAGAACCCCTAGCAGAGGTCTATATCACACTACAGCATGGAGCTGCTATAGGAAGCACCACAGGAATTACTGAGAAATGTATTCCCCAAAGGTGTATTTTACAATGAATGACGTCAGCAGGATTGCCAAAGTAGGACATTCGAATTGTAGTGAGTGTGACTAGCCTAAAATGCATTGCTGTCAACACAGACAGTGACATACACACAAAACATTCACAACTGACATGTGTGGGTATAGAACCCCTAACAGAGGTCTATTGCACACTACAGCATGGAGCTGTTGTAGGAAACACCACGGGGATTATGGGTGAGCTTCTTTCCCAAAGGTGCATTTCAGAATGAATGACATCAGCAGGATTGCTAAAGTTGGACATTCGAATTGTAGTGAGTGTGACTAGCCTATAATGCATTGCTTCATACACAGACATTGAAACACACACAAAACACCCAGAACTGCCATGGGGGGGATGGAACCCTACCACAGTTCTAAATCACACTACAGCAGTATGCAATTATGGCATGCGCTACAGAGATTACTGGCCTACAATCGTCCCAGAGGTGTATTTCTAGGTGGATGACATCAGCAGCCTTGTCAAAATTGAGTATATGAATTGTAGGAAGTGTGAGTACCCTAAAAGCATTGCTTTCTATACAGACAGAGTCAGACAGAAACACACACACTTGCCATGCCTGGGATTAGAATACCTACCTAACTACTTTATCACACTAAAGTAAAAGCAGTTACAGGGCACACTATGGAGATTACTAGGCTGCAATCTTTCCAAACATGTATTTCTAGGTGGATGACATCAGCAGCCTTGCCAAAGTTGAGCATTTGAATTGTTGGTAGTGTAACTACCCTAAAAAGCATTGCTCTCTACACAGTCAGACATGCATGTAAACACACACCAAGTGTGAGATTAGAACTCCTATCTAACTAGTTTATCACACTACAGCAGTGCACAGTTACAGGACGTGCCACAGAGATTACTGGGCTACAATTTTCCCAAAGGTGTATTTCACATTGCATGACCTCAGCAGGCTTGTTATAGTAGGGCTACAGGGAGGGCAGTGTCTGTGCATGGGCAATAACCCATTCATCTAGGGGTTGACACACCACATGCGGGCACACACAGGGTCATATTTCACAGGTATGTGTATACAGCTGCTAGATGATTACTTCCTTGTATAGTCATGTTGCACAGCTGGCACGTGCACCACATAGTCTGTCATGCTGACAGATACTGGTGGCTAGTATCTGCAGTGAGTGACATCTGCACCTCATGTGTTTGGGGCCCTTTGGTTGTGTGCTAGGTGGGACAGGCCTGGGTGGATCCTTGTCACAGTCACCTTCTTCTACACATCTATGTCTGTCTACCTTTGGCTTATTATAGTGTGTTATCCTTACATATATGTCTGTATTCCTATCCACTGTGTGTGCAAGGCATGAGTGGTTCATACTGACGAGTGTCTGCACTAACAACTGCAACTGCCATATATGTCTGGTCCACTGGTGTTTGCAGACATGGCCTTCATGTGTTTATGTGTGTGAGCATGCCCAGTATGACCTTTCAGTATGTTGTTGACTGACATTGCCTTCATTTCTCTAAGTGTGTGAGGATGCCCAGTATGGCCATCTGTACTGTATGTGTGGATCGAGTCCAGGTAGTTTGTACTGCAGTGCTGATCTTTGTGTTGTACACTGACAGGTAGCATGCTGTCTCTGCAGGGTATCTGTCGATCATTTTGCATTGACTGTTACTACATGTTTGCATAGCAGGGGGGGCACACCTGACTGTTTCTACATTTCTACACAGGATTGGGGGGGCACAGCTGACTATTACTATATTTCTACATAGGATGGGGAGCACACCTGACTATTTCTACATTTCTACACAGGATTGGGGGGCACACCTGACTGTTACTATATTTCTATGTAGGTTGGGGGGGCACATCTGACTATTTCTACATTTCTACACAGGATTGGGGGGGTACACCTGACTGTTACTATATTTCTACGTAGGATGGGGGGCACACCTGACTATTTCTACAGTTCTACACAAGGGGGGGTACACCTGACTGATACTATATTTCTACATAGGATAGGGGGGTACAGCTGACACTTGTACACATTTGCTAGGACTGTACTGGTATGTCAGGTACTACATTTCAGTCTGTAGTCTTACCTATCGTGCTGGCTAGAGGCATACCAGTGTACTACAGATCTTAGCTTTTATGGTTTCTGATGTCATACCCTTCAGAACTGACATCCCACTGCCTGACCTGCTGTAGTCTGTCTGTGTAGGCCCGGGGGGTTACCCATAGGCCTCATTCAGAGGCCATAGCACATCCTTTGTGTTTGTATACACCTGTCCTACTGGCTGTGACTGTTGTTGGTTATGTGACCCCACTGACAGGCATGTGTGAGTCACTTACCTTGTGGGCATCCCAGTATTGAGGGTGGTGCTGCAGGGCTGCCTATGTCGGATGCACATAGTACACTCCCTATACAAGGTTAGGCATAGGTAGTGTAATGTTTGCATCCCTTTTACTGTATGTGAGAATCGGAGAGAGGTGTTATTCCCTGGGTCCCTCCTGTGTCAGTGTATGTGCTATGCATTGCCTCTTTGACAAGGCCAGGGCATACTGGGCATGCCTCTTTCTGCCTGCTGGGGCAGGCTCAGGTTGTTCCTGCTCCAAGTCCCTCTGTGCCTGTGCAGGCCTTGGCAATGGTGGGGGGCTATGTGGCCCTGTTCCATGCTGTTCCTGCTGCAGCTGTTTCCACAGGATCATATTGTGTAGCATGGCACATACAAGGATGATTTGGGTACATGTAACTTGGAGAGTACTGCAAAGCTTCACCGGATGTGTCCAAGCACTGGAACCATGACTTGAGTATCCCAAACACATGCTCTACTATAATTCTGTTCTGTGCGTGTGCCTCATTATAGAGTTCTTGTTCGGGTGTGTGTGCATTTCTGATGGGTGTCATCAGCCACTGCCCCAGTGCATATCCAGCATCCTCCACTAGGTGACCGTGAGGGATGTCCCCACTGGAAATCTCTGGTTCTGCTGCATTAGATGCCAGATATAGGAATCATGATAGCTTCCAGGGCAGCCAGCATACACATTCATTATTATGCCCTGGGCATCGCACACAACCTGGCAGTTGATGAAGGGGAAGCCCTTGCAGTTGATGTAGACCCTACCCTGCTCACCGGGTGGTGCTTTGATGCATATGTGCATGCAGTCTATAGCACCCACTACCTCAGGGTATTCTGCTATTTGGTGGAACAGTTGCATATTGCTGGCCAACACCTCACGGGTGTTGGGGAAATATATGTTCTCACCGACATGTACTGACATGGCATCCAGGAACTGGTGGAGTACGTTGGATGCTGATGCCTGTGAAATCTTCATCATATCCCCAGTTGGAAGGTACCTGTAGCTAGTATTCTTAGGTCTACACATACCTTGGTATCCACTGGGATGGGTTCCCCTCTGTTAGTTCTGTGTGTCAGGCATGGCCAGCACAGCTCAACAATTTGCTGTAGGAGGTCCCTGACCACCCTATAGTGCTCCACTATCTCCAGCTCATGCGGCCTCTGGTAGGTTACCCTGAGTCTGTACACTCTTCTCTGTCTCCTCACTGTGGGTTGGTTGACAGCATTCACATCCTCACCACCCTCAGCCTCTTTCACAAGTTGTATGATAGCTATTACAGCCCCTATCATTTTCTGCTGTGAGTGTTAAAAGTTCCCCGCTTGTTTACACCGGTGGTGTAGAGTGTGGGAAAAATCAGAGGGAAAGGTGTTTGCTTAGTTTATAGTGGTGTTCTGGGCTGGGCTGGTCTGCTGCCTGTGTAATTGGCTGATTCTGATTCATTTCACCTGTCAGTTAAGCTAGTTCTCCTTGATTACCTTCCTACTGCTGTTTTACCTTCCCATTGCCTTCCTGTTTAAGGCTGTGTGCGTTGCATAAACAGAGTTCTCAAATGTGCACACTGCTGCTATTTCCTGGTTTAACTTTTTTTTTCCTGTAAAACCCGGTGCACAGCACGCACACCCGCTTAGCCTTTGTAAAGAGTGCTAGGCAGATTTAGACACACCCCCTAGCTTAGCTGTGCAAAGCTAGAAGCAAACCCGAGCCACAGGGCTCCAATCCGTGTACAGTATGCCTGACACCCCCCCATGATGTCACCTAACTCCTAGGCTTGCACCAAGCTATTCCTGCTCTTACACTGTTGGGACCTGACTCACATGCTGGGGAAAACTGAGATTCATTATCATTCCCCTCATTTGCATAGGATTGCCTGCTGATCCATAGTTACATGTCTCACACTGAACCTCCCCCTTTAGCAACCACTATTTACTGGCCATGTTGTCTTCTGCCTGCCATTGACTTGCTTGGCAAAATACTGATTTTTAGTTAGAATGCTTAATTTAGGTTTATTTTATTTCCCCCCCATCCTGTTTGCACACCACTGCCCTACGCTTAAACAGCCGAGATCGGCTAAAAAAAATTAAAAGTTGATTTTTTTTATTTTTTGTTTTGTTTGCAATGCCAATGCAGCCCTTATTTGGAGCTGTCACAACTCCATTTTGGATTTTGCAGAAATGTATTCGGTTAAAAACCGAGTACATTTCTGAAGATTGCACTAATCCTGCACGGATGGTCGCAAGCTTCCTGGATCGCAAAAATCACCTCATTTGCATGGATTTCTCCTGCAAATGGGGTGATTTGCATACAAGGGCTTAGTCCATGCAGGATTAGTGCAGGAGCTCTCGTGCACGCCCCTGCAGGCTGTTCCTGGATCGCAGAGCAGACATATTGCCTGCTAGAGCTCCTGCACTGATCCTGCAGACCGTGCAGGGCATAGTGAATCCAGGGGATAGATATTACATAAATATGTTTGTGTGTATTTAAGTGTGTATGTTTGCATATCTATATATATATATATATATATATATATATATATATATATATGTGTGTATGTATGTATATATTGAATATATATATATATATATATATATATATATATATATATATACACACACACACACACACACACACACACACACACACACACACACACACACACACACACACACACACACACACACACAAACACATATGGGTGTACTGAACTTATTCAAAACATCCAAATACTGACATTCGCGATGTTGACCAGAAAATGTTGACATTGTAAACGTCAACACGCTACTATTCTTACACTGAGAAACAGTGGTGTACACAGAATTAAAACAAAAAAAAATACAAATTAAAGTATTTTTTTGCAGGGGAGTAAACCCCACCCCCACATGTTTATTATATATACTAACTCCAAGACTGCACAATGTCAAGTAAAGGGCATTTTTCCCAACACTGAGAAGTATCTTGCACAGCTGTCATCCATCTGTGTAACTGACCAAATTTTGTCAACTAAACAGGTATGACTAAAAGTACAGTTGAAGAAATTTAGTACTATGATATATGATGTACAGATATAGTTACAGATATGCATTATGGTTAAACAAAATCAGGAAAAAAGGTAGAAACTGAGGAAAAACAAAAGTCAAAGACTCCTTCATTCACTTTTACAACTCCATTATAGAACTCTGCTTGTGATTTAAATATTCTAAGAATCACTTAACTGGAGACTGGCAAACAATAGCCATAGGTTCATAGGTAGGTACCGGGCTATCTGCCCAAAGGCATATATTAGCCCAGCCACATTGTGCGGTATTCACCACCCCTTTGGTTAGTTCCCTAGGCCCTTGATCTAGCAGCTAGTACCCTTGGCCCCTATCTAGTAGAGCTGTTGGTATGATCCCTGGTGTGAACTTTCTGTTACCCATCCACTCATCAAGGTTCCTCTTGAAGAGTGATAGTGAGGGGCTCTGTCTTATGTAGATCGGGACCTTGTTCCATAGCAAGGGAAGTCTTTGCGAAGGAATCTATCCCTCCAGCATGTTCTATTCATTGTTGTGCTGAGGTTTATATCCCTAGAGCATGTAGCTCGAGTGGATTTGGTTTTGCTAAGATGGAGCATGTTCAACAGTTCTGGGTTGGACATGGCTCTGTATGTTAGACAGAGATCACCTCTGAGAAGGCGCTATGCAAAAGAGAAAAGCCTTAGTTTTTTCAATCGTGCTGCATAGGGCAATTGTTTGAGGCCAGTAATCCTCTTAGTGAGGTACCTCTGTGGTCTCTCCAGCTGCTGGAGATGCCTAGCCAGGTACATTCCAATTGGTGCATTGTACTCAATAATGGGTCTGATGAGGGAAGAGTAGAGGGGCACCACTACATCCTTAGATCTTGATGCGAACCCTTTCGTGATCAGATGGGTCACATAGAAGGATTTCCTAACCACCTTGGCAACATGGTTATCAAAGGAAAGCTGACTATCTACTTGGGTCCCTAGATCCCTTATTACTAAATAAACAAACAAAACTTCATCAGAATAAATGTTTAATTAAACAATTAAAAAAACTTTCATTTAGCTTAACATGATAAAAAGAATAATAATAGCCAACTAACCCATTTATTAAACTTATAAACATTAATAATTTGTTTAGTTAAAATGAGAATAAATGAAATTACCAGTTTTATTGATGCCCAACTTACGCTGTTTTAAGAAACATTTGATGTTAATTGTTTCATTGAGGCCAGGAGCAATGTCTGATTTCAGTTTAATTTGCCAATGTACCTCCCTCTGCAACAAATAATTTTTAAAATCACCGTCCCTCTTGTCTTTATAACCCACTTCAAGAACAGAAAATAAAAATTTTTTGAAAGATGGGCAGATCAGCGAATGTTTAAATAAGGCATTCTTCCCGTTCTTAGATTTAATAGAATAAAGATGTTCTCTAATTCTAATTTTTAGCTCCCTGGTGGTCATTCCTATGTAGAATGAAGTACACGTTAAACACTGTGCAATGTAAATCACCCCACTTGTATTGCAATTTACATATCCGGGCACCTCCAGGGTCCTACCAAAACTACTCACTGAGATGTGGGGACCAGTTGAAATAAACCGACAAACATTACATTGGTTGCACATATGCATGCCACGTTTATGGGACTCAAAATAGGGAGCCTCATTCCGTTGAAATTCCAAAATTCGTTTCAAGTTAAACCCATTTTTCTGAACAAAAATGTGTTTTTCACCTAAAGCATTAAAAATATCCTTGTTACCCTTAATGATGCCCCAGTTTTTCTTAATAATATTTTGAATACCCCAACAATCAGAGCTCATTTCCAGGGAACAGATAAGGTTAGCATTCAATTTGTTTTTCTGGTTGTTTTTAGGGGAAAAATCCCCTTTATCTTTTTCAAGGTTTAACAAAGGAAAATATTTGTTACTTCTCTGGGACAAAACATTATCCTTAGCAATATCCAAAATAGCTGGATCATAGCCCCTTTTAATAAATAATGAACAAATAAAATTGAATTCCTTGGACAGGTCCGCTTCCTTAGAGGTCATGCGGCTTGCCCGAATAAATTGTCCCCTAGGGATATTATTAATTATATGCTTAGGATGCCCGCTTTTGTAATGTAAATATCCATTGTTAAAAGTTTTCTTACGGAAAATACTACTGTGAAGCCTATTTTCATCAAAGTCCCATTTTAATGAGATGTCCAAAAAATTAATATTAAACCCCTTGGTACCCATGGTGAATTTTAAGTAATCAGAAAACATATTAGTGTCCTTTAAAAATTCATCAACAGTACTAATATCACCCTCGATTATAAAAAACAAATCGTCCACAAACCTACAAAAAAAAGAAACATTGTATTTTTCAGTTAAGGTGGGAAGAAATTGTTTCTCCCACCAGGCCATAACTAAATTGGCATTATTTTCTAAGATAACTTCCATTAACCTACACAGAAGTGAAACCATGCCATTAGTAAAATTTGAACAACTTGAGTTTAAAAAACACCCTCTGAATGGGGAATACAAGTGAAGAGCGAAACAACATCAAGGGTAAACATAACTTGCTTATCAGGATGAAAACCATAGGTGTTAACAAAATGGTTAATTTTCTTCAAAAAATGCCAAGAGTCCCATATGAAAGAAAGTTGCATAGAAACAACAGGACCAGGTAGCGTTAAAAAAAAAAAAAAATCCCCTCGGTAACTGAGTGGGGTGCAGAGACTATGGGTCTGAATGGTGGATTTAACAACTGTTCAATGGTACAAAACTCATATAATTCAGGGCTAATTTCATGATTCATAAGAGCATCATATAAATATGTTTTAACCAAACGGAAACAACGTTTAATATCAAATAATGAAATAGTCTCATATTCATCCCTATTTTCTAAAAGTTCTAACATACCTTTATTATAAGACTCCTTAGTCATAATAACTATATTGTTTAAAGCATGCTTTTCTTCCTGTGTTAAATTGTTAGTTAGGTTAGAATAATTACCTAACAACCCTTCCACTTCTTGGGTACAAGTTATCAGTTGAAGGTAATTCATGCAACAAATAATGTAAATTCAGTTTTCTTGAATATTTCTTAATATCTACAATGGTCTAGTTTTAAAACATCAAGTTCCACCTGGTCAAAAACGTGATTTGTTAAGTTAATGGAGGATTGAAATTACGTCCGGCCCCCACAGTAACATTAGCATTATTCCTCAACATCTGTTAAAAGGATAAATTTCTGTCCAAAGCTGGTTTAGTAGCTGTTTTCAAACACGAAACCCAACTCCCCTTGATGCATTGTTAGAAAAATGCTTAACGCCAACATCGGCTACAGGTTTAACAGCAGGAACCCAATGCCCACTTTTGGTAGCTTGGTTGTTGCTACCAACAGATTTGTAAGATTTGTTAGGAACCCCAAAGTTGGCATAAGCCAAATTGTGTTTATAAGAATCAAGGTCCCTTAGCAGCTTTGAATGTTTTCTATTTATATTATCCAAGGAAAACTGTTCCGTTTCCTTGGATACAGATTCAAGAAATTCAAGAAATTTTATTTCGCCCAAGTTCTGTTTAAAATAAGTCTCCAGATTCATAATCTCCTCTTTAATTGACTCCATTTTAGAAATATTGTTATCCGACAATAGTCTTAGAAACCTAAGACCTGCGTCGTTGAAAAAACCAGTTAGGACAGTAAAGAAGGCATCACCTACTTGTACCCGTTGAAAAGTTAAAAAATCGTAGCCCCTTTGGGACAATATTCAATTCCAAGCAACGTTCAAAGTAGCTATTTTCAACATATATAGCGTCGTACCTTTTAAGATGCTTTATTAGCTGCCCACGCTTTAAGTTGAATTCCTCGTTGAAAAAAGTATTTGGAATCCTTCCTTAAGTCCTGTAAGGTTACCCGACCCATATTACTACTTCATATTTCAGGGGGTTACCTCCTATGTGGTAGTTTGCGGGTACTCTGTTTTTTCCAAAGGGGATTACTGCACATTTTTTAGCATTTAGCTTGAGACCATGGCTTTGACACCATGCATCAGTCTCATTAAGGCCCTTCTGGAGGATATCCATGTCGGCCGGAGATCTATTATAGCACCCAGCTTGCAGTCGTCCGCAAACTTGGTCAGCCACAGTCCTTCAGTGCTTACCTGTACTCCTGAGAAGTATATGCCAAACAGGAGGGGCTCCAGGACAGAGCCCTGAGGCACACCGCTCGTTACTGGTCTGGATTCGGACATAAATCCCACTACTCTTACTTTGTGGGATCTGTCTGAGAGCCAGTTGGTGATCCATCTTGTGACATAAGGGTTTATGCCCAAGTTGGTGAGTTTATCAATAATACTTGAATGAGGAATGGTGTCAAATGCTTTAGCAAGGTCAAGGTAAGCTGTGTGTACCTCCTTTCCCTTATCTATATCCTGAGTAACTGTCTCAAAGAAGTCCACCAGGTTCAGGAGGCATGATCTGCCCTTGACGAAGCTGAACTGTGTGGGGTCAAGTGTTTGGAGGTTCCCAATCCCTCCATTTATGAGTTCCATAATGATTCACTCCATTGCCTTACAGATCAGACTGGTCAGGCTTATTGGTTGGTAGTTCCCAGGGTCGGTTGTGGGCCCACTCTTGTGCAGTGGAACCACCATCGCTGTGCGCCATTCTATTCACATATCATGTCAAGAGGCTGAGACTGAACAGGGTATTCAGATGCGGGTTAATTCATTTTGGAGCTCACGCATGACACAGCCCAGGACACCATCTGGTCCCATGGAGGCAGTGTTTTTAGCTTTAGATAGAGCCTTATTAATGAACATATCAGTAATAATTAGAGTTACACAATCCCCTGGAATAGTAATCATAGGTTAGTACTAAGCTAACTGCTCTTGTGAGCCACTTTAAGCCTAGCCAATTATCCCTTGTGAGACTCAAACCCTGCACCTTGTGTTTGTAAGGCAAACACCTTAACCATTAGGCCACACTCCCAACCCCTGTATGTGGTGGGGGGGGGGGATTTGCATTGAACCTGTCAGCCAAGATGTTGGCAATGTCAGTGGGGTCAGTGTATTTTGTTCCATTTTGTACTAGCTCAGAACAGACCTGAGCATTGCCATTTAGGTTTTTGACCTAACCATAGAAGGCCTTATGGTTATCCTTGGCATCCTTGGCAACTTTCTTTTCAAAATTGGCTTTAGTTGACTTGATGAGGGCCCTCAATGTCTTACTAAAGCTGATCAGGGAAGATTTTTCTACTTGAGATTTGGCCTTTTTTTGTATAAGTCTCCTCCTTTTATTGTATAGTTTGCTTATGGCCAGGGTCCACCAGACTGGTTTCTTCTTGCTTGAGGAAGGAGTCTTGGTTTTATTTGGGATAGCATGGTCCATGCAATCCTGAAGATGTATATAAAGTGCCTTGGTGTAGGATTCTGCATCCTGGATATCATTATCCTTCTGCAAGGGAATAGTGAAGCTTTCCACTTCTGACGCAAATAGTTTGAAGTTTGCTTTGGAAAGTTTTTTTTACAATGGATTCTTTGACTGGGGGAGGTTGAGGGGTGATGATATCTAGGGTTATCAGTTTGTGGTCTGATCTGACCCGAGAGAGAGTGATAATGGGTGTTGTACAATGGGCGCCCATATTCGTGATGACTAAATCCAATATGTTGTCCCCTCTAGTGGGTGAACATGCCAGCTGTTCAAGGGCATTTGAATTTATAAATTCTATGAACCGCTGGGCATAGGAGTTAGAACTTTGGTAGTTCACCCAGTCTATACCAGGGTAGTTGAAATCACCAAAAATTATGGTGTTGGGTAGGACTTTTATATTTTCCAATGCCTCAAGGAATGCTGAATGAGCATCTTGGGACATGGTGGGTGATCTATAACAGGATATGACTTGAAATGTGGTTTTGCCTGCTGATAGTTGTGCATGAATGATCTCTGGGGCATCATGCTGCGCCACTAACCTGGAGATGTGGGTATCCTTGATGAATATGGATACACCTCCGCCCTTTGTACTGCAATCTGGCAAATGAGGCGGGAAGGTATGATATGAATTGTAACCTGGTAGTGCTGGGGTGCTCTCTGGAGCCTTGAACCAGGTTTCCATCACTGCACAAACATCAATTTTCTCCATACTGAGGAATGCCTTGAGTGAGTGCATTTTGAGGTTGAGACTTCTGGCGTTGAGTAGCATTACCCTTAGTTTTTGGTTACCTGTGCTGGTTACAGTGGTTGGTTTGTCCTTTGACTCTTGCCTAAAAAAAGCACTATGGGGATGGCAAGAGCCTTGGCCAGTATTTGAAAGCCTAGGGGTGACAGGTGCAAACCATCTCTGGCGAAACAGCGAGGCTTGTCTATCATGTCATCCCAGGCAGACAGACACTGGATCCCCTTAGAATGACACCATAAGCTTAGCCAATTTTTGAAATTGATCATTTTGTCTTTGTATTGTGGTATCATTCTAGGTGAAGGTAGTATGCTACTCAAAGTCAGGGTCATACCAGCTTGGGCTACATGATCAGAGAGCTCCTCGATGTCTCTTTTCATGTAGTCCAGGGAGGTACATCTAAGATCATTCACACCAACATGTACAATTACAGCATCATACTTGTACTTGTTCTTGAGTGACGTAAGTGCCTGTGTTATGTGGCGGATCCTAGCACCCGAAAGGCAGCTGACAGTAACCTTTTCCTTGTTCAGTCTGGTGAGTGGAACATCTGCGTGCCTTACTACAGAGTCTCCTATTACTAGCATGTTGGGTATGGTGTTTTGCCTTAGGGGCTGTCGTGAGGCACACTGCTGAGGTGAATTATGTGTTTTCTGGCTTGTGTTTGGAGGTGCAGGTTGCTTGCACCTCCAAACTTGACAGAAAAACATAAACTAGTATATCATAATTATTGTAATGCAGATATTGATGTTTATCTTAACGAGATTAACAGAATGTTGATTCTGTAGGACTCATGTAGCTGAGTCATACATCATATTAGACTATAAACTATAAACCTAATGCAAAACAGCATTTCTTGTGTAAACTATTGTAGTACACACACATTAGTGACATTTATTCCTATACTGCATATATACTAAGTGCATCGCTGCATTGTGTTTTTCTAGAATATATTTATCAGTAGTTTTAGGAAAAGATGAAATAATAAAATAAAGTCAATGCAAATAAATGACAACATATTAAGGAACTTCACACATATTTTCACTGTGCTATAATGCACTTGCTGAGATTTTAGCTCATGCACTAAGTAACTGTAATTTACAAAAAAATATATATATTAAAATAAGACAATTGAGCCTTCTGTTATTTTAAGTCAACTTTCAGCATAATTTTTGAATTATAGTCAGGAGCATGCTGGATTTCCAAAGCCACAAATTTCAGGTCATGAACCACGATTTAGTAGTCTTTCTACAGAACTGTCACTCTTTAACTATGAGGCTATATCACCACATGCAAGTTTGTGTGTAGTTTAGCAATTCTCTGAAAAATCAGCAACTGTTATATCCTAGCAGTAACGTTGGCTGAGCTGAAAGGATTATGCATATCACAATTAGAAAATAAGTGTTCTGGAAAATTGGTCCTAGTCTCAGAAGAGTGGAATGTCATTTTGGCAGTACTTACTTCCCAGCATGCAAGAGAACAAGTAATGAAACACAATAAACAGCAGTACATTATTTGCCACTGTAGATTAATTTCATTTTTGACAACCAATTTCCAAAGATCAGCTTGTCACTTGTGGCTACCCAGTCTTAAATCATATGTATAATTATTTGCTCTGTTTATACAATGCAGTATCCTAGCCTACAGCTGGCATGAAGTAATCTACCAAAATATCATTTTATACTGAACTGCACAGATATCATGCAATGTCACTTCTGAGGAAATAAAGTATTTTTCTGCAAATTATTTATTTTGGGTTATAAAAAATGTTAGTGGAAATTTGGAACTCAAGCCATGACACATCTGATGCTGGACCCCTCTAAGTTAAAAATGACATAGACAGCATTAGAGATAAAGAAGACATCATTAGATATAAAGATATGATGGATTTAGATGAGGAGGTAACTTTCTGTAATGAGCCACTTTTCACAATGCAGTGCCCATAATAAAACTTGGCAGTGTACATATGTATGTAAAATAGTCAGTATTGCAAAACATGGCAGCAATGAATATCATCTTAAAATACATAAAAGTAACAGTTCCGAGAAATAAACCTGGAGCATACCAATCACAGCATACTATTTTTTTTGCAAAGGAGCAAGCCCTCTGCATCATCACATGTGGAGGTGCAGCCCTCACACACTATGATACTTATAAATATCAAGTCTGAGAGTGATCAATATGGAGTAAAGTGCGTATTCCCCAACCCTGCTATTCCAATGATCTTGCACCAGCTCTATCCTCTTATCTTTAGATGAAACAGAGCAGACAGAAAAGCTGCTGACATAACAAAAATTATGTATAACATAGACAGGCATATAGATAGATATACATATCCATATATATTTGTACATGGTAAAAGGTATATGAACTACAGCAAATGGTGCAGAGAATCACTATGGAAAAAAAAAAAACTACAGCACTAAGGTAGCCCAAAAATGTGTTTAATGATAAATCGATTCTCCTGGCTCACAACAGACCCTGGACAAAGAAAACATACAAAAATAGGGTTTGTTGTAAGGAAGCAGAGCTGATTTAACATTAAGCATATTATTTTTGACTAAACTGGTTTTGGAGCTTGGATGTTTTTTTTAAATAGATAGACAGATACATATTATAGGGTCCCTGATAGGAGATGCAAAGTTCTGTATACTGAAACTAACAATTCTGACCACCGAACTGACAAGTCAGAACTGCAATTGTGTGGGAATGTCAAAATGCTTGGAAATACAAAATGTTTCAATATTCTAATGTAACTGTGTGTGTGTGTGTGTGTGTGTGTGTGTGTGTGTGTGTGTGTGTGTGTGTGTGTGTGTGTGTGTGAGTGTGATAGTATGAGTATTAGGATTAGTGTTAGAGTTAGGCTTTTGGATAGGGCTAGTGTAAGGTGTGTTTTTACAGCCGGCATTAAGATTAATGTTTGAGACAGGAGCAGTGTAAAGTGTGTGTGTGTCTTGTTTATTGTTAGGGTTAAACACTGAGACAGGGACATTGCTAATGTAAGATGTGTATGTGTGTGTGTGTGTGTGTGTGTGTGTGTGTGTGTGTGTGTGTGTGTGTATGTGTGTGTGTGTGTGTGTGTTTTTGTTAGTGTTAAGGCACGTGCTGGGGTTTAGGTCTATGATTAGGGTTACGGTTAGTGTATATGAGTAAGGGTAGTGAATGTGGATCACAAGAATGAAAGTAAGGTTTGTACAGCATTAAAGCAATGATGTCATAGGAAAGGTGGGACTGAAAATGTAAGATTCTTCTGGCATAGTGGTACAAAACAATCAGATGGTTGTAGGTTCTGATCAGACCCAAGGTACTTAGATTGATTTTTTTCCACTACTAACACTACATTGCAGCATTAAAGAGTACTTTTCTTGATTTTCAAGGTCATCCCTGATTTGGCTCAAAATTTGTTCTGCCCTTCAAAAGTCCTACTAAAATAGGAGATTTTTGGAGTATAGAGATGATAGATTACCCTTAATAAAGTAACAATAAGTAGAGTTATATAACTGATACATAATTGCATTAACCTTAGCCTTCTACTGGCCTTTTAACCTGAGGGACTAACTGACCTCTCCCTCTGTGAGAAAGGAGATAAAGTCATGGGGTTTGAGTTTGAAGGGTATACATTATCATTAGACTAAACCAAACCTGAAAGTCCTATGAATCCTATGGAATTCTTTCTCCAATGTCACTCTTTAGCACTTGAAAACATCTACCTAGTGGACTAACAGTCTACTATGCTGATGTCACAATGCACATATCATTAGAGTATAATGCAGGTCAAAATCTTAATAGAGCTTCATTTTGAAGTAAATAATGTTTTTATTTTTTCTACTACATCTATAGATCACACATATTTACACATTACACAAAAATTAGTGACCAGTTATTGTTACAGTATATTTATGAGAACAAAATGTCATTCTAAAGCATTTATTCCAACAGTGATTCTAACAAGCATATTGTCCTAAGTACTGAGCATTGAAGCATATCTCACTTGAATGGTTGCAAAGTGTAGGTACTAGGTCAGGAGGCAATAAATCCATCCAAATTGTAGTATCATTAATTGAAGGCTGGAACTGAACTACCAGGAGGAAGATATATGACATTCCTTTCTGCGTTTATTGGGAGTCCTCATGGGGTTAACATGATTTGTTTATTTTTAAAGGATTATGCATTCTTGGAATTCACTCTGTACTTTAATCACTTTTGATTATTTACTTGAGCTCAATATTTGCCATTTTTAAAACATTCTTGAATAAAATAATAGATTCTTATACTTAGATATGATTTTAAGTAGCTCTGTGGAAATGCCAAACATGATAAACAATTTTGAGTCTTTATTGCTGGGCTATTACTCTGCAGACTATTGCAAACCTATCCAACAATCAGAATCAAAGCATGTACATTGTATCTGTGAAATAAATTCCTTAACCGGGATGCCAACACTGTCATGAATGTTATATCCAACAAGACTAATTTGCATTCAATCCTTCTCAGGACTTCCATTTTTAAAACATGTCATTAAATAGGTAGTTGTTAATATAGCCTATGTAATTTTGAATATACAACTATTTCAGAATTTTCTGAATCTGTCCATTTGCCTTGGAAGTCATGCATATCCCACTTTATTCAGAAACATGGCTAAAGGTATGCCAAATAATGCTGTGAATTAGTGTTATTGAAAAAATGTGCTATTCTACACAATATGATTCCAATGTGAGTTATATTGGCCTAATCTCAGAACATTCTTGTTTATTTTCTTAACTATTTTCCGGCCTTCCTGGTAACAAAATAGTTGTTATTCTTATTTCTTGTGTGATTAAGAACATGACATAAACTTTTTCTCCTTCCACTCTATATATCTGTATTGCACACCCTGATCAGCACTGCTAGTTAAGGGACACTGGAAGAAACAGTGAAACCGGACACTTGCCATCCTCTCTATATGTGGTCCTGTTGTACATAGAGGTTCTGTTTACTGTAGAGAAACTGCTAGAGTAGTGAAGTCAAGTAACATCAAGGCTTGGATGTTTGGATTTTTTGTTTTTGTTTAAATTTTGGCACATTACAGAGAAAGTAAGATTCAGTAACGTGGAGAACAGTGGGATGCATTTCATTTTCATACAAGGCAGTCTACCCAAAAAGTGTGGTAGATGCCACCATGGACAACAAATACATAGTTTTTGATGAGGGAGCATGTTGCAACATGTAAACTTATGAAAGGTTATTTAAGATTAGGATATTCTTCAGGTACAGGGAAAACACTGCAGTCTTGTTGAGTACATTACATACAAGATTCAGTTTTCTGTGTACATATACAAAAGGAGAAGAGTTTTATGGTTAGGTAGACTATGACCTTTAGAATCTTGTCAGCAAACACAAGCCTAGGAGATTAGTTGCAAGGATGAACAACAATGGTGAGAGAGGAAAAGCTTTTCTGCATCACATTTCCTGCATGAACTGAGTGTGAAAACATTACATGAACAGGCCCCGGGATTCAGCAAGCTTTGCATGGTGTGCAGGAATAGTGCAAGAGCTGTTGATTGCAATATGGCTGAAGAGCGATACAAGGAATGAGCTCCAGGGACGTGCACAAATGCTCCAACACTATTCCTGCATGGATACAGCTCCTGTATGCTAATTACCCCATTTTCAAGTAAAACCATGCAAATGAGGTGAATTAGTGATCCAGGAAGCAGGCAGGCATCTGTGCAGGAATAGTGTAACCTGCAGAAAAGTATTCGGCTACTAACCGAATACATTTCTGCAAATTACAAAATGGAGGCATGACAGCTTCAAAGAAAGCATGTATTCAATGTAAAAGGCATGCCAATGGCCAAATATATGGCCATTGGCATGGTAAATATTTTTAAAACTATAAAAAATAAATTTTATATTTTTTGGCCGATTTTGGCCGTTTAAGGGTAGGGCAGCGGTGTGCAAACGGAATCAGCCCAAAATAATGAAAAACATTGGAAATAAGCTTTTAAACCAAAATCAGCATTCTGCCATAATAGTCAATGGCATGCATAAGACAACAATACCATGGAATAGTGGTTGCTAAGGGGGAAGGCTGAGTGTCAGTTTTGCAACCATGCATTAGCAGTCAGTTTTATGCAAATGAGGGGACTGATACTGAATCACAGATTTCTCCTCAGTGTTAGCTTGCACCCAACCGTGTAGGTGCAGCAACTTCATGGTATAAGCATAAGAGGTAGATGACCTCATAATGGGGAGTGTCATGCATGCTGTAAGCTTATTGGAGCTTTGTGGCCTGTGTTTGCCCTTAGCTAAGCACAGCTAAGGAATGGGGGGGTGTCTGAGGCTGCTTAGCAGGGTTTACATTGCCTAAACGGGTGTGCGCACCACAAACCTGGTTTTAAACAAAACAAAAAAAAAGAAAACACAGGAAATAGCAGCTCTGTTCACATCTGAGCACTGGGTATGTGCTTTGCACCCCAGGGCTTTAACAGGAAGGCAATAGGAAGGGAAAACAGTAGTAGGAAGGCAATCAAGGAGAACTAGCATTGCTGACAGGTGAAATGCATCAGAATCAGCCAATTACGCAGGCAGCAGCCCATCCCAGCACACTACTATAAACTATGCAAACACCTTCCACTCTGGTTTTTCCCACAAACTCTACACCACTGGTGTACACAGATGGAGAAATTATACCTGACTAAACTAACAAAATGATAGGGGCTGCTATCGCTCTCATGCATCAATATGTGGAAGAGACTGAAGGTGGTGAGAATGAGAATGTTGACAACCAACCCACAGTGAGTAGAAGGAGACGAGTGTACAAACCCAGGGTAACCTACCAGGGGCTACATGACCTGGAGATAGTGGAGCGCTATAGGGTGGACATGGAAATCCTACAGCAAATTGTTGAGCTGTGCCGACCATGCCTCACACACAAAACCAAAATAGGGGAACCCATCCCAGTGGATATCAAGGTGTGTGTAGGCTTAAGAATACTAGCCCCAGGTACCTTCCAAAGGCCAACTGGGGATATCATGGGGATCTCACAGTCATCAGCATTCAGGGTACTCCACCAGTTCCTGGATGCCATGTCAGCGCATGCCGGTGAGCATATATATTTTCTCAACACCCATGAGGCATTGACCAGCAATATCAATCTCTTTCACCAAACTGCAGAATACCCTGAGGTAGTGGGTGCTATAGACTGCACGCACATACACACCGCCTGGTGAGTGGGGTAAGGTCTACATAAACCACAAGGACTTCCGCTCCATTAACTGCCAGGTCATGTGCGATGCTCAAGGCATTATCATGAATGTGTGTGCTGAAAGCCCTGGAAGCTATCACGACTCCTACATCTGGCATATGACACAGCTGTACCAGAGATTTGCCAGTGGGGACATCCCATATGGCCACCTAGTGAGGGATGCTGGTCACGAACTGGAGCCATGGCTGATGACACCCATCAGAAATGCACACACACCTGAACAAGAGCTCCATAATGAGGCATACGCACAAACCAGAATCATAATAGAGCATGCATTTGAGATGCTCAAGTCACGGTTCTGGTGCCGGGACATATCCGGTGAAGCCTTGCAGTACTCTCCAGCTGCATGTACACAGATTTTCATTGTATGTGCCATGCTACACAATATGCTCCTATGGAAAAAGCTGCAGCAGGAACAGCACGGGGCAGGGCCACACAGCCCCCCACCATAGCCAAAGCCAGCACAGGCACAGAGTGACTCAAAGGAGGAAAAACCTGAGCCTGCCCATGTAGGCAGAAAGTGGTGTGCCCAGTATGCCCAGGCTTTGGCAAAGAGGCAAAACATAGCACATACACTGACACGGTAGGAACCTAGGGAATGACACCTCTCTCTGACTCACACATACAGTAAAAGGCATGCCAAACATGACACTACCTGTGCTTTACCATGTATAGGGAGTGTACTATGTGCATCCAACATAGTCAGCCCTCCAGCACCATCCTCAATACTGGCACAGCAACAAGGTAAGTCACTCTTCCTAGCAATTGCTGAATGGAGTAGTATGTACTGCAAGTTGTAGCTATGGTATGGATGTGAGCATGCAAGGGAATCGGGTGGCTGAATGGGATGGCAGCAGATAGTGGACACTTATATGGGCAGCATGAAATCCATAACAAATAATGGTGTCAACAAAGTAGGCAGTACTAGACAAGTTGACAAATCCCACTGCAGTACATGTGGTGGCCCAAATGTGTGTCCATATGACATGCACATGCATGTCAGTGAGGCTCACATACCCATCAACAGCCTCAGCTAGCAGGACAGGTGTAGATGACCATAAAGAAGGGCTATGCTAAAGCCTCCAGTTAATGGCAATGGAGAACCCCCCCCCTCCAGACCTACACAGACAGACTACAACAGGTCAGGCAGTTGTATGTAAGTTCTGAAGGGTAAGAAGTCTAAAACTGAAATTTAAGTCAATAAAACCTAAGATCTGTACTCTACTGATATGCCTCTAGTCTGCTTGATAAATCAGAATACAAAATGAAATGGAAGCCAACAGAGAACCTGAAATACCAGTACAGTCACAGCAAATGTTTACAGTTGTCAGGTGTGCCCCCCTCCCCCACACACACACACACAATCCTATGTAGAAATGCAGTAACATGTATGGGTGGGTTTAATAACAGTGGAGCACAGATTACCTGAGCTGGCCCAATTTACAGGATATATTGTTGCATGTGTACAATATGCAGGGGTCTGTGTGTTAGGTTGTTGTGTGTTGTATATTATGTGGAAGTGGTCAGCATGTAGGCATGGAGGGTTGTGTCTCGGTGGCCTATGGCCATTACTGTCAATGACAGGGCCATGTTCTGACAACTGCAATGCCAAACACAATGCATCCTAGGAAGACCCAGTTCAGCAGTCATCCATACTCAGTGTTCAGATGTCAATATCTTTCACCATCTGAAAGATGGACATGCCATAAATGTAGGTCCAGACATACACACAGTAAACAGGTGGAAGTACCCTAGACAGAGTACATAAAATGTAACTGTCATCTGCACACACCTTTGGAATTGTACATACAGGTTGGCAGCACATTAGTTGTCTGTGTAGTATAGAATGCTGATGTAGTCTGGACAATCAGTGGCAGACCACAAAAGGCACAGTTATGAAGTAATGAGACACTGCCTATGTCCCTGCACAAGGCAGCTTAAGGGGAATGTCCCAGATATATCTGAGAGTCAGCTGCAAGAAGCTTCCATATCACACATGCACTCAGCTCACCCCGCCATCAGCCACAGGTTTATCACAGGTCATATCCCTGCTGTAGGTAATGAGTACAGTATGACCCCCACATCTGTATGGGAAAATCCACAGAATGCAGCATGCTAAAGAGGTGTCCCATGCAGGTGTGTCCCTAGCTGTAAGCATCACCCTGCCAGCATGCAGAACAATGGATTAATATAGACAGGAAGTATTGCCATTAACAACTCACACACTTACCCTGTCACCCCAGGGAAATCCAGTGGCTCACAGCCTGGGACTATAGGAGTGACAGAATGCACTGGCCTGCTACAGATGGCCTGCATCACTACCAAATGCCCTACAGTCCTCTGTCAAAGGCCTTTGTCTCACCTGTACTGCCAATGTATGTTATCTCATGGGGTCCCAACTAACAATATAACACAGTCCACAGAACACAAATGCAAGGCCATGTCGACAAATCCCCAGTAGCATGCCCACCATGTTCTACTGCATGAACTGTGGACTAACCCATAAATAGCACTGGGATGAAGGGACACCTACAGGGATACTTCTCAGATATTGCTCACATAATGTTAAGAAGAGGATAGAATAATGGAGTGGGGAGGTGTAGAAGCATGGAGTGTGTGAAGTCTGAAACTCTGATGTGTGCTCATACTACCTCTGCCTGCAAACCAATAATGGGTGGCTACAAACCTTCTTGCAAACCACAATGTGAAGGAGAACTGATCAGATATATGAGCCCTGCATCTGGGTAACCTGGGTGAATCTTTACAGCTTAGAGGTATGGCCACAGCAGGATATGGCCATTGTGTTATGTCGATAGATGTACAAGCAGGGGATCCTTAGGCACCACAGTACCAAGGTGCTGGACCATTTACACAGACCCATCTGCAAGTGTCTGCAGCTACTCCTCCAGATTGGCACGAGTGTGCAATAATATGTAGGCTGCAGACCACAATAGTGGGCACAGCTTCATTCATCTTGTATTTCCCATTAAAGAACTGTGAGCAATAAGTATATCTGTCAGTAGTTGATGACATAATACAGCACAGTGTAAAACAGCACATATGTCTGAATATCTCTGCTAACACCAACCATGTAACACAAGCAGCAGAGACACAATAGTTATAGTATCCCACTATATTTTGCCCATTGTGACTCCATATTGTCAACCTATCTACAGATATCCTGCAGAAACAGGTTGCTATCTGTAGGTGGAGAACACAAAATCCTGTACTGGAGTACAACCTACCTGGAATGGATTCACACACTCAATACAGAAGGTCATACTAGGCATCCTCCGACACTTAGAGAAATGAAGCCCATGTCTAACAACAACAGTGGACTATACATATCTGTCAGTTGCAGATATCTGTGCACACACTCCACATTGCACAACATTCATGCTTTGCACACACATTGGATAGGAATACTCACACATATCCAAGGCCAACACACTATAATAGGTCATACATACACACACAAACAGATGTGGGTAAGAGAAAGACAGTGACAAAGAGATTGCCATCATGAGGCCCGTCCCACCCACCACACATTCATTTGACCAATATCACATGATGTGCCAATGTCAATCACTGTAGACATTTGCTTTTGGTAGCCCTCAGCCCTATAGTGTCCGTGGTGCTTGTGATAACTGTGTAATATGATAGTACAAATCAGTATTCATCTAGCATTTGTATACCCAGTCCTGTCAAATGTAACATTGTGTGTGACTGAGTGTTGTGTGTGTGTTTCCAGAGGAATTGTTTATGGCCCATTCACACACACTGCACTTACCATTGCCCATGTTAACACTCATGATGATGTCAGTCACCTTGAAATACCCTCTGGCAAATTTTCAGCCCCGTAAGTTCTGTGGCACTTGTGAAAACTGCATAATTCTATATTGTAACATACTAGTTAGGTAGGAGTTATAATCCTAGACATGGCAACTGCAAACTCTGTGTGTGTAGAGATTAATTCTTTTGAGGCCATTTACAGTCACTATACTTCCCATTGCCCTACTTTAGCAAGGCAGCTGATGTCAATCATCGTGAAATACCCATTTGGATAAGGGCTTGCCCTATAGGCTCTGTGGCATGTGTGGTAACTGTGTAATGCTATAATCTAGCATACTAGTTATGTAGGAGTTCTAATTCTGGACATGGCAACTGTGAAACTCTGTGTGTGTAAGAGAGTGTGTGCATCCTTGATAATACCTGATATCATGGACATTCACACTTACTACTCTCCTCTTACCCATCCTTTAGCACTGCTGCTGATGTTAGTCACCTTCAAAAATACCTGTGGAGAGCTTTCTAACATGTAAGCTCCATGGTGCGTGCCATAAATGAGGAACAATGTAGTATCAGTAACTACACAGGTAGGGGTTTGAATCTCATCTGTGCAAGTGTTTGTGTGTGTACATATCTATGTGTGTATGTCAAAGATTTTGGCCCCATTTACACCCAGTACATATCTCAGACCCTGACTTTACCAGTCCTGCAGATATCATCTGCCTTAAAAGTACCTGTTGCCAACCATAAACCATGTTCAGTCAGTGGTGCATGTGGTAAATGCGTAGTGTAATGGCCTGTAAAGATTGCTAGCTAGAGGTTTGAACCTCACCCCCTAGTAAATGTAAATGTGTGTTTCAGGTAAATTTATTTTTGGGGTCTCTCACTCATTACATCACCCAATGCCAGTATTTACAAGGGCTGGTGATGTTCCTCACCTTAGAAGTACTTTGGGACAACATCCATCTTGTGAACTTTGTGGCATGTGCAATAAATGCAGTGCACTATAGTAACAATACATAGCTAGATAGAGGTTTAAATCTCAATAGTGGCAAATCTGTGTGTCTGTCATTGGTATCCTGTCTGGAAGTTGCTGTGATTGTGTAATAACAGGATGCATTTTAGGGTGGGTCTTGCTAAATTATTATATTGAGGACCTAGTATATGTCACAATGTCCACCTTACAAGGACAACAGATGTCAAACAGCAGAGAGGTTGGTGTAGACAATCCATAGCCCTACATGTGACATTATGGATTGATGAACAATATAGGCAACTCTTCTATTACTCAGAGAACACTCTCCACCCATGTCTCATACACAAACACACTTGGCTAGGCAAAAACCACTATATTGGTAGTTCCCTGCATATTGTTTCACAGATAGTAACCAGGGTGTGATTGCAGTGGACTACATGCCTGTTGACCACAACAGTGCCACTGACATCAGAAAGTACTATGATGTGTTACATCTCCTGACTGTGTGTTATCCAGCAAGTAAAAGGACATGGCACCTTGTTCCATCCCTGCAGTAGGCAAATAAATGCTTACAGTGGCCCTTTTGCTATGTTCCCTACTGGACGCCTGCAACAACTGCAGAGTCTGCAAATGTAACCCACAAAGGGAATACAATGCCTTATACACATGCCCTGTTTGGACAGATGCCACTAACTCCACTGAATACCTGTATCATGCTGCCAATGTAGCTGCAAGCATGACCTCAGTTCCATAGCCAGGTCTCACCAAATGAGGTCAGGAATGCTACATCAGAAGATAACAATCTGTCTACCGAACATGCCCCAGAGACCTCAAGAACACTTCCACACATCAAAAACATGTGTGTGGGAGATGTGCACAACCCAGACACTGTCCATGTTAGGGAATATAGATCACATCCATGGGAAGCAGTGCATATCACTAGCCTCCCACAATAGTAACCCAGATGAGTGGATGGTGAATACAATACCCACCTGTGGGAGCCACTCCAGGGACTACACCCCTGAGCCACACTGGAGACTATAGTCATGTGGCCTGATGTCAAGGTATTCCCTTTGTCTAGCCTTGTACAGCCTTTAGCCCCATTCACCTACTACACATCTGTGAAGCAATGAGCTTATGCATCTCAGTACTGGCAAGTGTGTGTGTGTGTGTGTGTGTGTGTGTGTGTGTGTGTGTGTGTGTGTGTGGAGATTAATTATTTTGAAGCCATTCAAACTCATGACATCTCCCATTGCCCTACTTTAGCACACCTGCTGATGTCATTCCCCTTGAAATAACCCTTTGGCCATATTTCATCTATATAAACTCTGTGGCACTTGTGATAACTGTATAATACTGTAGTATAGCAAACTAGTTAGGTTGTTGTATCTTGTTGTATCTTTCGGCTTTTCCTGGTTAGGGGTCGCCACAGCGGAACTCTGGTCCACTAATGATTGGCAGTTGATTTTTCATGAACGCTGAGGTGCCAGCTTGACGTTCAAACTTCAACGAAGGCACTCCCATTACACGTGTCTTTTGAACGCCTACCTAGCCGCAGGGAGGACATGCAGACTCCACACAGAAGACACTCCCCACACTCCAGCCGAGAATCACACGGGAGAACCTCTTGCTGTGAGGCAACAATGCTACTGCTGCACCACCGCAGATGATAGCAAACTAGTTAGGTAGTAGTTCTAATCCTGATTCTGACAATGTGTGTGTTTTCCTGATAGAGTGTGTGTGTGTGTGTGTGTGTGTGTGTGTGTGTGTGTGTGTGTGTGTGTGTGTCTGTCTGTCTTCATTGACACCTGGTTTTGTGGACATTCACACTTACTATACTTCCCTTACCCCTCCTTTAGCACTGTTGCTGATGTCAATCACCTTCAAAGATACCTTCAGACAGTTCTCCAACATGTAAGCTCTATGGCATGTGTAATAACTGCGTAACACTGTAATAGCAATATGTAATCATGTAGGGGTTTGAAACTCGGTAATGGAAAGTGTGTATTTGTGTGTGCGTGTCATCAGTATCCTGTAGGGGTGCTTGTGTAAAGACAGAATCCATTGCAGTGTGGGTTTTGCTACATCAATATATTCAGGACCTATATGTTCCATTGTCCACATTACAAGGCCAACAGTTTTCAAACACTGTAGAGGATGTTATAGACAATCCCCAGCCATAAATGTGCACAGCCAGGTGCAATTACCATGTGCTAGTATGGATTAGTAAACAATATAGGCAACCATTATAATACCCAGATACCACTTTTCACCCACGGATCATACACAAACACGCTTGGCTCTTACTCCCTTCCTTTCTTACTTTGTCTCTCTCTCTCTCTCTCTCTCTCTCTCTCTCTCTGATGGATGTGGAAAAGTACATCTGTTTTGCATAGGCAGCAGCATGAGTTTTTGTAAGTAATGCTCATTATCAGCTGATGGTCTGTGCACAAATTGCAGTTCCCCACTTGCCAATTCCATGTGGAACAGCTGTGTATCATTCCTATAGCCAGCTGCATGGAAACACACTCCTATAAATAAGCACTTCATGTGGGTGTTGGCCATTTTCCTTCACTTTGAGCAGGACATCATGTGGGTGTTTGACAATCAGCATCACAGGGGGGTAGTTGGAAATACCTCTTACAACATACACTGTGGAGACAGGCCAACAAACAGGAGGGGGATGTTCCAGACATGGGGACAGAATGTAAGTATTGCTGTTCTACATTTGAAGTAATGTTGGTTTAACAGGGTTTGTGTGGATATGGCTGTTCTACGTGATTTAAAGTCTGACATGACAGTGTTATGTGGTTGAGAAAACTCTCACCTGTAGGGCTATCTGCAGATTGGCCAGAGTTTGGAGTCTTACATGTGGTGTGTTACTCACACATTTCCAGTGCATACTCTGATGATTGCAGTCAGTACATGTTGACATCCATGTGAGTTACTGACTTCATATCCCTCAGAAGATATATGTCACAACAAACTGTGTTACACCAGGAAATTTCTCATTTTATCACAGCAATATGTCAATATTGGCACTGTGTTTGTGCTTCTGTCCCCAAGTCTGTCACCCTTTGTCCATATGTCATGCAGTAAGAGGTGCATATGTACAGTACATCATTATTTACTGACATCATACCTGATAATAAACCAGTGAGATATCAGACTGCTAGATGTGTTATGTATAGTAGGCCTTATATTTGAGGACAAAACCTGGACATTCTGTTGTAGTCTATACAGTAGTGAGGTCTGTGTACTTATGGTGATTGCTGACAGAGTGTGTATTGTGAATATGTTACTTGGCCTGTGTACAGACTGTGGTAGATGTCATTGTTCTTGGTCCTGTTCTATCTGATGTTGCATGCTGCTCTAGTTTATGGTACCCTATCAGCATACATGTTTGTAGGGCCAGACTGACACATGTCCCATAACACAGCCAGGCATCAGACTACACTTTGTATTGGCCCAGTATATGCAGGGTTAGTATGTGAGTGGCACATATGAGGATGGTTATCTTCACACAGTCCATATACTGGACTATTAATTAAGCTTACCATAATCTGACTGTGACTGTGTTCAGATTGGTTGTGGGTATGCACTTTCACACTGGTGTCTGGTACTCCATGCTGTTACATGCCTGTAGTACTTGGTGTATTTGCAAGTACATGTGTATTTCCCCATAGGAAACCTGGGTCAGTGTTGTGTCAGTCTGCCTGTAGTTTGCACAGTGCTTTGTGACATGCCTAGCAGCTTAGTGTATTTACCTAGTGTGATGTTATGTCCAGATATTTGTCAGATGCACTGTTGCCTGGCCACCATATGTGTTGTGTATTTCTGACAAAGCAGTGGGATGCTGTGATGATGTATGTCACTAACTAGTGTGAATTATGTGGGCTTGGGACCTCTGCTCCTCTGGTTAATATTTGTTGGGACAGACAGGAGTGTGTGAATGCATCAGCTGTGTTAGCTTACCTATTCCAGTATTTTTGTAATATCCCCATTTACATGGCTTTAAACATCCACTTTGTCAGGCTTGGTCAACACGTCTTGCACTAAGGAGTTCTGTGTAAACCTCTGGACTGACCAGATTGTGTCAGACTGTCCATGTTTATTGGTCATATCTCTGCTGTATTCCACAGGAACCTTACTGTGATTTGTGTGGTACTTCACTTTGATGATCTGACGATGTCTGTCAGTAACTGATGGTGTACATGTCAGTATCAGAAATGACTTCCCATACATGTCTTTTAATACAACCTCTGTTACTGTAGCAACATTCTGCATTTATACCTGCAATACTTACATTACATCCTCTTGCACTAAGAGATTGTGACTATTGCTGCTCCACTACATGTTATGGGCATATGTTTTATATATATATATATATATATATATATATATATATATATATATATATATATATATATATATATATATACACACACACACACACACAAAGACACACACAGAGACACAAATATATATATATATATATATACACATATATATATATATATATATATATATATATATATATATATATATATATATATATATATATATATATATATATCTACATATGTATATATATCCATATCATTATGTGTAAACATGAGTGCTCTATATACCTTCCCAGATGTATCCCACTATATTTATCTGATATGTGTATATTTAGATATAACAACATACTGATTCAACACTATTTTCACTCACAAGTACTAAACAGTTGTAGAATTCAAAGCAGTTGTTCACAACTATTCAGTATGTACACTGACAGATATATGTGAAAAAACAACAAAAATCTTTACAGCTGTGATGGCTTAGTGGTTAACTACTGTGACTATAGTGTACAGGGTCCTAGGTTCAAGGGCTGTTTATTTTGTTGCTAGGCAGAACAAGGACTGTTGGACACAGAGTGGTTAAGGCAGTTTTGAACCGCTTTAAGCAGCTTTGCATGGGTTTGCCTGACAGTAAGCGGTGCTATCGTACGGTTAAACGAAAAAGAGCTTACACTATGTCAGCTTTGCTTACCACTGCGAAAATCTGCTTAGCAGTTACATTGAAGTAATGCTTACTCCTGCTAAGCATAGCTTAGCCTTGGTAACCAGTGATCAAATTCCAGACTGAGAAAATAACAGGTTAATGACATCTTTAATAAGTGTACATAACATGCTTCTATGTGCTGTCATTACAGTAGCAAGGGGTGTGAGTATACTGTATGGGACACCTGAGTATTTATGGCTAGTACAACAATCTTTTCTCTTTGTATGTGTTTCATACATGGGTAATGGGTAGTATCCTAGGTTATATACAGCCACACTTGCATGTATTGTATCATTACGTTACTATTGTTAACAGTGCTTTCCTAAGTAAGAGCAGATTGCAGATTGTAGTACTGGAACCATACACCCCTGCATGGAAAGCTGGACTCTGAGTACTGACTATCATGTTCTTGGTGTGTGAGCTGTGTCTTATTAGATATTTGCTACTGGATATTGATCTGGTATGTGGATATTAACTGTAGACTACTATGTTTATAGGACATGTGATTGAGGGCTGCTGTCATGTAGTAATGGCATACCTATCAGTGTCAGATGTTTGTCTGTCAGAACATTCATCCTAATGCATAACCTATACCACTATACCAACATCCCCTTCTCTTCTCATCTCTCCATGGACATTAACCTGGTACACACCTTGGAACAGCTGCACCTATCAACCCCAGTATTAACAAATGTGTCAGTATGCATTACTGAGAATAACAGTGTCTGTGTGTTTTTGAATGTGTAGTTGATAATACCCTGAGGGCCATATCACCCACTACACCCCCATTACAATAGTTAGAAATGGCTGCTGCTGTAATGGACATCAAATGTACCTTGTTACACTCTTCACCCTATGGGCTACCTGGAGCTTGCACTACTAGCATAACACTGTTGTAGAAATGGGTAGATAGGCATGGGTTACCCTCTCAGTCCTGACAGGTGTGTGCATGTGTGTATATTTGTAGGATAAAGCATTCTGAGGCCACATTCTCCAAATACAGTACACCTTGGCATATATTATAAGGGATAGTGATGTTGCTGACATTAGGAGAGCCATGACAAACCCTCACCCCTACTATCCCTGTGGCATATGCAATAAATGCATATCCCTGTAGTAGCACTGATGAGATAGACAAGGGGTTGTATTGCAGTCCTGGTCAATGTGTGATTGTGGGAATGTCAGAGCATTATCATGGGTTTCAGTGAGTAAAATATCCAATGTAGGGTGTGGGTGCTGGGTATACTGTCTTTACACCATGGTACCCCCAGTACATGTCCCAAGATCCACTGTATGAGAACCACTGTCACCATCAACCATACAGGTAACTGGTTACACTATCCAGCCCAATGATGCATGTGCTGTGTGCAAATTATCTGTAACAGAATGGACTCACTGACAAGGTAGTTAACACTGATAAACCCAGGTCTCTCAGGTGTGTCTTTGACTGTTATGTGTTTGTCAATGTGTATATGGCAGTATTTCGTACTATGTATTGTTCGTTAACATCCAGTACATCTCCTATTACCATAGTGTACAAGACCTGGTGATGTTCTTCACTTAACATGAAACTCGGGACACACCTCATCCTAAAAGCTGTGTGGTGTGTGCAATTAAGGTCAAACACATTAGTAACAATAAGTACCTAGGTAAGGATTCTACTCTCAGTCTTGCCAAGTAAGTGTGTGTGTGTGTGTGTGTGTGTGTGTGTGTGTGTGTGTGTGTATGTGAAAGGATCTACTTAAGTTTACAGAAAATACATGTCCCAGTAGGTCATCTGTCCAAGAACTGTCTGGCAAATGCTAACATTTCAGAGGAATCATCTTGTGGAAATTCATTCCATCAAAACTAGTAGTAGATGTGTAAATTCCCTCTTTCCCACTGTACAGCTGTACAGTGATACTGGAAGTGGTGTATATAGTTAGGTGTGGATGTTGTGGGCACAGCCACCCTCATTGGGGTTATTGTTGTGTATATTCTCCTGCTTAGTCTGCTGTAATAGGTTACGTGATTGTGAATCACACTATGTGTGGTTCTATGCCACACCACACCCTCCAAAGTGAAGGGCTGTTCCACCCACACCAGCACACCTATGTTTTCCAACACCAGGATTGCACTAAATTGGGGAAGAGGACATATACCCTGCCAGTACCATCGTCAATGACATCAAACTGGCAGACTGATTATTTACTGATGTGATGTTTTGCCTATTTTGTCTTGGTGGAAGTACATAGGCTAAAATGGGTTCAATACAAAATTAAGTACATCCATGTGTACAGTATTCTCTGTGTATTGCATCAACACCAAAGCCTCTGTGTGTGTGTGTTATTCACAAACATTTGGAGTGTGCCACCCCAGTACACTTACCATCGTCCACTGTAGAAGGGCTGCAGAAATCAGCCAACATGCACTCACCAGTATACACCCCTTAGACCTATCAACCATGTGGCACATGCAGTAACTGTTATACAGACCTGTTACTTGTGTTCACCTGTACCCAGGATATGACACAATGTGTCAACACAGTGCCATACCCCTGGTAGGAAACAACAGCAGACTAACATCCTGCTGACACATAGACACCTACAACACAAACTGAATACATTATGGAGACCACACTCAGTCAGTGTTAATAAAATCTATCATGCCTGGCTAGCTACACATCCTGACATTTTAGCATTAAACTTTCCAGTTAAAAACATGTTGCACAGCATTACATTGCTAAACCTTAGTACATTCACCGTGTGCATCAGAACCATATTAGTCTGTTCCTGCATTGATGGTATGGATGACAGGGATGTGGCACAGGTATCATCATATACACAGGGTGTGTTGTGGGTTTGCCAGAGACCTCGGCTGATCCATTTGGTTGACATCATGTGTGTGTGTTAAGGGGGGTTGTTATCAATTGGGCTGTGCAAATGTGGTGTGTGTAGTTATGGAGGTGACCTAGCTGTGTTGGTGATGTGTGTGTATATGTATGCACAGAGTTCTGCTATGTGTCTGCCCTATACAGGGGTTTGTTGGACAGCTGCAGACCATACATGGCAGGGTGTGCAGATCACTATGTCTGGCTACAGACATGGGAACTGTGCTTGCCAGGGTTCCATAGGCACTACCAGGTAAAAGTCCAGATATGGTACTCTCACATCATGATGACAAGTGTCCTCTGGATCGAGGCCCCTGTTGGGACCAAGCCAGGACCATGTGCATGTGGCCTGCTGTTTTGTGGTGTGGACAGCACCTCCCCTGCAATGCTGGTGCTGGCACTGCCACTACGGGATCGGTTGTGACCTGTTGAACATCCACATAGACCTCCACCTGTTGGTATTGCTGACCTACGACCACGTGGCTGTTGCCCAACTCACACCATATGCTCTAAAACAGACATTGCATGTTCAAGGATTCCCACCATCTCACCCAACCATCTATCCATGACCTATGCAAAATAAAGGTTGGCACCTGCAAGATCACGGATGTTGTCAAGTACAGCAAAATGAATATCCCTCTGGAGCCTCAGACTCTGTCGGGTATGAAGTTCCATACATGCCTGTGCCTCCATGATGGGCCAAATCATGCATTTGGTACACCTGCTGTGGCACTTCTGCCAGGGGCATGATGGCAAACAGCCCTCCCATGAGTACACCTGTACATCTGCCTGTGTGGTACCTCGCCGGTCATCTGGCTATGGCTGCTGTATACAGACACACTTGCCATAGTCACCACACTGTCCTGTCCAATGCTACCACCTGGCAACTGTCCCTCATCTATTGCCACTGTTGATGGGGTATGTATAGGCACTGTGACTGTATGCGGGGATGGGGTGGATAAAAGTGGGATGTCAACCAATGGCACAGCTTCAGCACCTGACAAACCTGCCTGTGCCTCACCATACCTATCATCATTGTCAGAGTCTGTATGGACATTAACATCATTTTGCCTGCAGGAGGGACCTTGACCCACCTCGCCACCTCTAAGTGGAAAACAAAAACATAATTTAAGCCCTGTACATCATTGCTTACCTTTACATACACTCACACACACAAACGCACACGCACACACACACACACACACACACACACACACACACACACACACACACACACACACACACACACACACACACACACACACACACACACACACACTTACAGGTGAGGTGGCACAAAGATATTACACAGACCTCTCATTACCCAACCGTCCATGTGCATGACATATGGCACTCAACAGCATGCACTGCAGCTATACTCAGTCCTTGTTACCAACATTGTACATCAATGTGATGCATGAGTTGTGTTAGTAGGTGATGCCCCTTCCCCTAGAACACACTGCACCCATGTACACAGTATTGCTGTGCACCTGTTCAGCACCCTGCCATGTACTGTCCACCATACCTCATGAGTGTACACACCATTGCTGAATGTGCATATGTGTGGCAGTTATGTTTGCTCTGTTGCTCACAGCCCCTATGTGTTTGTCTGACACATACCTGGGATGATATGAGGACAGATGTCAATAGTGAATGCCTGACCTCTGATTTGCAAATCTCATCATCAGCAGTGCATGTATGAGCAATAAAACCCAATTACATTGACAACCTTCAAAGCTTACTGTGGCTATGAGGAGTGTACACATCCTTATTGACATGCCAGCCTCTTCCCTAATATGCAATGGGGCCACAATACTGCATATATTAACATTAAACACACCTGATATGTGATACATGACCTGTGAAATCAAATGCAGTATCAAACAAATGTGTTACTTGCGCAGATGCTGATTGAGATGCATACAATATGTGGGTTGCATAAGTGTGTGCACCCTTAATATGATGGTTTGTTGCAGCACCTGTTAAGTGAACTACAGCAGTCACTATTCCTGGAAGGGGTATACTAGCCCATCTTCACTTGCCATTATTTGGTCACTCCGCCCTACAAATGTTCCCCAACTTTACCATATTGCAAGGTCAGCTCATGTGCACAGCCCTTAGAGGTCACACAGTACCTTCACTATTGCTGTAGAGTCAGAGTTATGTCTGGCACAATTTATGACCTTAACTGTATTCAGATACAGGCATTCTTAGCAAACTTTGGATGTATGCTTCAGTTCACTGTTGTGTTTCACGATGACACCCCTCCCCATCCTCAGCCTTACTGCAGATGCTTGACAACTATGGGCCACACAGGAGTATCATTTTGCTTTGTTCCAAATTCAGAACACCATCTCTGCTGGCCTAGTTCCTGCTAATGAACAGCAAACCTAAAGGTGTACACTGGCACCAGCAAGGTACAGATGGGGATGGTGGGCCTCAGGTGGTGTGAGGTGTTGCTTGTGCACCACATGTATCTTTATTAATACTGTCTGTAGGTTTCAGCCTTGGTCTTGGTACACCATTACACATTGCAACACATGGCTTTGGGAGACTTAAAATAAAGCATATGCTACCTGTAGAGAGCCCTGCATGATGTTTACTGTGGAACAACTCTTCCATCTGTTTACCCTAACCCATAGGCCACACTTTTGCAGAGTCCAGGCAATTGTCAACACAGGTACTGCACTGGCAGTACTTGCTAGACATTCCTGCAAGTCCCTCAGTGTTGCTGCATGTTTCTGGGCAGCCTCCATGACCAGTTTGCAATATGTGTTGTCATCTGTGTTGGATGGGCATCTGTTTATTTTCTACATTAATGTTGTCCCATACTTCATAGTCACATACATGACTGTCTGCACTGTTTGCCATTGTATATGCAATGGTGCAGTAAAGCTAAGTCTCCAACTCCTGAGTGCTACATTTTGAATATGGGATCAATTCCATGGTTTGTAAGATGTGTGCAAGCCACGGGTGCCTCTGTTGCAGGTGAGTGGGCAAATGCCATGGACATACTTCTTGGACAGCAGACCATTACTTGGTGTGATATTGAGGACCTGTACTTGATGGAAGGTGCGTACTCAAGAAGAGTGAATGCTGTCAGTACCTCAAAAGCTGCTTCCACAAGCTATTTGGAGTGCATGTACACATATGCTTCCAATGTTTGTTAAGGTATGTATTCTCCATATTTGTTGCCCTAACATAGGATTCCATATTACACATTCATTGCTTATGTTAAGATCACATTACAGGTTGTAAAAGGTGTGGAATGTGGTATTGTGATATGTCGTTGTTCAAATCTTTAACATTTGCCATTGTAATAGTGATGTATACACTGTTGAAGCCACTGTATAAGGGTAAGGGTAATGTTTCAGACATGTCCCTACAGTAGGCCATTTGTCCCACCATTATGTTTATCTCTGTAAACACATGCACTGACAGGTTGCTAGTTATACTGCAGGACTCTTACATACCTTTCAGATATGCCACCATTGTGACCACTGTGATGCAGTGCAGTTAACAGCAACAATAAGGGAACATGCACAGCATGCATTATGGGTAGGTGTGTTAAATGTGTGCATGGCAAATACCATGGCTATAACATGGCGGGGTTTAATGGCAAACCTGAACAAAACAACTCCATACTCATCAGCTACAGGCTGCTGCCCCAGAGGTATATCAAACGGGCCTACATAGTTGTGTGAGAGATGTAATGTCAGTAGCCACACCTGTGGCATTGGTACAGGGTGGGAGCAGCATTTCAGTACATCAAAAGTACAAACCCAGAATACTAGAGATTATGCACATTTGTTCATTACTACACTGGAGCAACAGTCTATGTTATCTGACATATGCATGATGACATATTACTGATGAAAATGGATAAGCAACAGTGGTCTACTAATGTGCCTTGGGGCCTTACCTGCACACTCCTCATCCATTGTGCGGGTAGCACCCACTTCCACAATACTATCGTCAGGTTCCTGGCTTGGCTGGTGGGCAGGTGCCCCAAGGCTGGCAAGGAGCTCCTCAGCATGTGTCAGTGGGGGCTGGATGGCATGACCCCACCTGTGGCTAGCTGGTCCCTCCTAACTGCAGCAGCACTCTGACGGGCATGGAGGATGAGATCAGTGCAATGATGTCGCACCTACTCATAACTGCAGTTATGCAGGCCGACATCATTTACACTGTGGATGAGCTCGTTCCACAAGGCAGTCCTCTCCTGCAGCTCATGGGCTGTATGCCCAAAGAGGGTTCTGTGGTGATGCACAAGGAAGTTTATTATGATATCATTCTCATGTGGAGTATAAGCAGGGATACGCTCCTGGGACATGGCACCTGGAAGACATAAACAGCAGGTAGCAATACATCCTTTTTATCACTGTAGTGTGATCTCAGAGTTGGAATATATAGTTAGGAAGGTGCAGGGGGGCTTGCACCCATACATAAACTGGATGTTAAGTGCGCTAGCTATAGTGTACTGGCAAGGGTGGCATTGCTGTTAAGTGCCGAAAATGTTATGTCTGACGTTTTTGGCATTAACAACTGATTTTTGACATTAGGATGGTTAGGTTATGTGTACTTTTAGAGAATTAAATCACTGTTAAGTACTTTTTTTTATTTTCAAGATTTCAATAGTAAACCATATATATATATATATATATATATATATATATATATATAGCTATGTATATATATATATATATATATATATATATATATATATATATATATATATATATATATATATAGATGCATATATACATATACAAATATGGGATCCGTATGGATCCCCGAATGGCAATATCACCGAAACAGATTCAGCCAGGCATACTTGCACAAAAGTGCTTTTCACGGAAGAAGCACTTTCGCGTAAGTATGCCTGTTGCGGAGATTGCACTACAGTGGGGATAAGGGAAAATTCCCCTTTTCCCACTGTAGTGCGACTTCGGAGTGAGAATATTAAAGTAGGGGGTGTGGGGGGGGTGCAGTAGGGCTTCCCTCCCTGCAAAAACATAAATGTAATGTATTATTTTAACACACTTTAATGAAAGCACTTTTTCGGAGAAAGCGCTTTCATTAACGTGTGTTCAGTGATTGTGGATTTGGACTATTGAACTTTCATTCAATAATCCTAGATCCACACACACACAAATAAAATATGTATATATATATATATATATATATATATCTATATATATCTATATATATATATATATATATATATATATAAATACATTTTCCCTACTATTGAATGATTGTGCTGCATGATATGTTTGAGAAAACAGCACATATATTTGCAGCTCAGATGGCTTAGTGGTAAATTGCTGTGGCTATGATGCGCAGGGTCCTAAGTTAGACACTTGCAAAGGCTGATAATTTATTTGCTGGCCATAACAAGAGCTTTTGGATACAGAGTGATTAAGGCACCAGTAAGCAGTTGTAAGCAGGTGTGAAACAGACAGTTATGTATGGTGTGAAAGTTTTGTTGGGAACAGATTGCCCTTTTTTTGTTAAGGTGAGAGTGGGATGTTGGGGAAGGATCGTAAGTATATTTGGGGAGGTAGGTTGGGTTGGAAGACAGACAAGGCACATTTGTTCATTACTACACTGGAGCAACAGTCTATGTTATCTGACATATGCATGATGACATATTACAGATGAAAATGGGTAAGCAGCAGTGGTCTACTAATGTAGCATATGACACATGTGGTGGGTAAACACCTTGGACGGGGAGGGGTGTTTGGAAAATGGAAGCCCATGAGCCCCCAAATGGAAACAGTGGGAATGAGATCCCCACACATGGGCAATCACCACTGCACCTTCACACCCTTGAAGGTGGCTGTGCTGGGGGCTGAGCAGGATGGGCAGGCTAAACCTCTAATTTCACCATGAGGGCCTCAAACTGGTGTAGCAGATCCCCCACTTCTCTGTGGAGCTTAATATGCACCAGAACCTGGAGCTGAGTTCAGGTGACAGGATCCTGTCTGTGCACGCTCCCAGGGGGAGGACGAGCATCATCCTCTGAGGCAGTTCTACCCAAAGGTGGTGCAGGACCAGTGGACAAGGATGTCCTGGCATGGGTCCCAGGTGTCCTGGGGCCTGGTGCTATGGCCAGATGAGGTGGTAGATGTGGGTCTGCTGGGAACAGCCTTCCCAAACATGCTATTGTGTTGCAGTTTTAGAACATATGTGGGTAGTAATAGTCAACACAATCCAGGATTAGTTATAACAGCATGCATAGATATTCCCATTAACCCAAAACACCAGATTTGGAACAATTGCATAGCAAACAGAACACATGCATATATGGAACCACAGTGGCCATTACAATGGCATGCAGGTTACATTGATAGCAACAGGCCACCAATGATAGTATTTCAACACTGAACATGAATAGAAACAAATAGGACATATTTCCCAACAGTAGGTTTGGTGTAAACATTCCCATTGATTTGTGTATTTAGATTACTGTTGCAGATATGGTGGGGGGATGTCATTTAACAACGTATATATCCTTGTAGTACTCACAACTTTAATGATCATTGCTCTAATCATTAAGATACAGGTATTATTAGAATACCTTATGGCCTTGGTTTGGGCAGTGGTATATTTGTACACAGTGTATACGTCAACTGGCTTATAGCTAAATTTTTACATCTCTTACCTGGTAGACCTGTGGAGGGAATGTTTGTTAATACTACCTGACTGTTTCTACACATATTCCCAGATTCAAAGTTAATATTATGCACATAACTCTCAATCTTTTAATGCATACACTCTGGACAAAGCTTGACAACATGGGGGTACAAATAGGGACATATTTTGAATATTGTTGTCATAAACATGGAGAGTTGCATGAGTGACAGGATTTGTTTTATTATACATTTTCTGAACGTTTTGAGGTCTGAAAATCAAATGTATTTCATTATTTTGTGACTACATTTCTGATATCATCTCAATGACTTGCCAGGGGGACAGAGGAACAGGCAAAAAATATGAGCCTATTATCTGGACATTCTGAAACAAATCTATACAGTTTAAAGGTATGATTATGCATACAACTTACTACCACTCCCAGGATTCGAACCATGGCTGTGTCTGCTAAAAATACAACAATTTAAGTCACAGTAGAGTGTGCTATTTGGATATTGCTGTCGAGCTCTTCAGAGTTTTCTAAGTCTCTCTTGGTTGTACAGTCTGATGTTGTACTTACAACAGTCTTATACAGACATTCCTAGACATTTTTTTATGTAGCACAGTGTGGGTAACAGTGGTTAACACAACATTATTATTCAGAGAATGCAACAATAAATGCCATACAATACGAGAGTAAACACAACCAGTCCAGGATTTAGAGATTTATTGCCAAGCAGTTACAGTTTTATTTAAATATGACCTATATGGGACTATTACTGTCATATTGTCTGGTTTATTCAGTACAACCCATACAACAGTTTTTATACTGCCCGGTGACTTTCTACTGCTTTATATTTATTTGATATGACTACTACAAGCAGGTTTGTTACTCACCAGCCTTGTGATGCAGCCTTTGCAGCCTACTAGCATGGTTTACCTGATTCACAACCCGCTCAGCTGCAGCTGTAAAGGAAATAGAGACATATTTAGGCATACCTATCCATCACATACGCAAGCTGGACTTTAGTAAACAGTAATGATATGACTACTTACACACTGCTGGGACAGCACCCCTCTGCCTTACTTCTTAGACCCACTCATCTAAGAGCTCTCTCTTTCTCCACTTCAAGTCAGCATAGTAGTGCCTGACCTGCTCACCAGTCCAAGGGATACCAGTGGCACTGGTGAGATCATGGGCAAGATGGTCCCAGGCTTTTGCTTTATACTGGGAGCCCTGGTACTGGCCCTGCAGTAGTCTCTCATCATGTTTTTTTTACCAGGAGTCCTACCATGACCTTGGACTCCTGTATGCCCCAGCGCTGTGCCCGGAAGTGCAATCCCTCTCTAACTCCTGCCATCCTGCCTACAGTGCTAAGCTGCAACCAGTTATGAGCTGTATTCCCACCTGTGGGGTTTAAATACGGCTGCCCTTTGCTGTGATTGGACAGTTTTGAATATGCTGAGCTAAGCTAAGCTACAGGCAAACCTGCTTAGCTAAGGTTGGCATTGCTTAAAGGGACATGTTCAGCACTGCTTACCAATTGGCAAATCCACTTAGCTGGGCTACTCATTGCTTAGCAGTCATATTTACACAATGCTTACACCTGGTAAGCAGAGCTGTGCAATGCTTAGTATTGCTTATTTTTCATTTTATAGACTACCTGCTGTATAGCATTGATTCATCATTCATTACATATTATAAATTTGTTTACTGTCCCTGACATCTCCCAATGTGCTTTCATTACATTTATTCATGTGTGACTATACTGTATAGGGCACTTGTGTTTATAAGGGGATTTCACAACTTTATTAAACTGACACCTCACATGTGGACCTAATGCAGTACTCCGGTTAACAAATATATATTTATTTAGTAGGTGATACTAAAAAAAAATGTTTATGTACTGCTTTCAAATGTAAAATGCAAATTGGTTACAGTGGGGATCTAACCAGGAATAGTTGCTCACAAAGCATACACTCTACCCACTACACTATTGCAATACAGTGTATGTTGGATGTATTTCACTATTTAGCTTCTTGTGCTGTTTAAGCTGGGTTAAGTGTAGCTAAACAATGGACACACCCACGCAGCTATGCTTAAACTTTATCGCATTTATAAAAAAAAAACAGTTTTGTTGTGTTATCTGTATCCTTCAGAATATCCCTGCTAATGCTGAACCTGTTATTGTATCAACTTTCTGCTTTGTGTGACAATTGTCCCTTTTGGCTTTGTCCACATTATTTACTCTGATGGGTTGGGAGGTGTGCACTATGTGCTTATGCTACCTGTGTTATCCTAATCACTTTTGGCTTGGAAGCATACCTCTCAACCTCTTAGAGCTAAATATCTGGACAAAGCCTAAAATGATGGGGGGACAAATAGGGACAGATTTTAAATATTGCTCTTACAAACTTAAAAAGTTGATAGAATAATAGGTTTTACATTAGCATGAATTTTCTAAAGGATGTGTGGAGTCTTAAACTCAAATGTTTTGTCATTATTTAATGACTTCAATCCTCAGCTATTT